>NC_136267.1:116671869-116696869 GCF_964187855.1 Myxine glutinosa | reverse complement strand
CAGTTTCATCACATGAGCTCGCTTCTTCCAGGTATTCTGCACCCACATGAAGTGCTTAAATACATCAGGGTAGGTGATCTTCACTTCAGTATTCTGGTTCAGCTCGAAGAATTCTGTGAGCTTTGTTTTCGGTGCACCATTGTTGATGTCATGCAGATCTTCTGGTTGGAACAGGATGAGTTGCTCATCTTCCAAGTGGATTGGAAGCTTCTGCACGGGAGGCTTCATCTGCTGGATAGGGAACTCGTACAGGCGCCAGTAAGCTGCAGAGGCTCTGATATATCTCGCATCCACAAAGCACTGTATTTCGTCATTGGTGATATCTTTCTTCTCCGTTGGCCAGCTTTATGGTAACACGGTCGCTGCCCTTGGTCACATATTTATATATGTATTTGACACTGGATACTGAGTTCACAACCTCGGCGTTTATGTGGGCGTTGTATTTCAAAGACAGCAGCAGGTTGAAGGGCACAATCTATTGGTTGTTGATCTCGACATCCTGTCCTCGCACCTTCCTCTTGTGTGTCTGACCACCTTGGGCTGGTGAACGGTGCCGATAGATTGGGTACGTAGAGTCCGTCACCATGGTATGCTCTACAAAGCGTTTTGGGAAGTTTTTCTCGCATTCCCGTTGTGGAGACATCTATAGTGAACTTTGGTTTAGAGCACCACACGGTCCATGGATGTTGTTGCGTGTGATTTATATAATGTAGTTTTGGGTTGATATGCGGATCAGGATTCTCGGCTGACACTATGCGGTCAATGTCCTTGGGCTCACGTGGCTTGTCTTCATCAGCAAGTATCAGCAGGATGTGGCAGTGTGGGAGTCCACATTTCTGATCCTCCATGCCGAAGTAGCCCACCACTTCTCCAAGCATTCCGCTCTTCAGATCCGCCATGAGAGATTTAAGCTCGATACTGAAGACACGTGCAGTTAGGTCAGGCCGGTCGCAGGGCTGCTATTCTGGGAAAAGTGAATTTCTGATCTCTGGCCACTGTGGGTTGCAGGTAAACGTCACAAACAGATCAGGTTTCCCAAGGGATCGGACAATGGCCATAGCATCTTGAAAGGCTTCAGCGTACCATCGAGGAGAGCCATGGATGGATGGTGGTAGGATAATCTTTGTTCCAGCCTGCATCTCTTCTTGGTGATCTATAGCATCCATCAGGCCTTGGTACATGTCTGCACGGATCGTCTTCTGGTTGTTCCTTGCCCACCGAAGTCTTGACGCTTCAGCCTTGGCATACTGATCGCATGCGTACTGCTGAGTAAGTCATCGACACCTCATGACCTGATTGAAATTTTGATCTCTGATCTGAAGGCGGAACCTTGCGAACTCACTTGGGGATATAGCCTTTTGCCTTAGCCTTTTGCATGAGGGATGTCGATCTTGAATCCTTTTTCACCATGGGGGAACATCAGCACATAGTGAAGAGGATCGTAGCTCCGGTGCAGCTCTGTGATGGTTTGAAGTCTACCTTCACGCTTATAGAGGATGACGTTCAAATGGTCGACATGCTCGCCGGGTATGATTATGGATACCTTGCTTGCCTGCGGGAGGTTGTAACGTCGAGCATGCTCACCTGAAGGCCGCTTTCTTGCATCCAGAACCATGGTGATGTTGTTGTCTGTTTCCATCAACTCAAGGGCAGATTTCAGAGACTGGATGTAGGGATTGTTCTGACGCAGCCAGTCTTGGAGAGTCTTCAGAATGTCAATATTACCGTTGAGCTGTTCATTAAATCACAGTCGGTTTTCCAGTTCGTCACTGCCATGGAACCATATTTGAGCGAACGTTGGATGCGATTGACCATTTTCTGGCTGGAGTGGTCCAATGTGATGGTAGACTTTACCTTGAAGCTTCACCATGGGGCTGAATCCTGGCATGAAGTGCTCCTTGATTCTGATCGATGCCGTGGCCAAGGCATTGTTGAAATGGCGTATCTTCTCAATAAACTCCTTTCGGTCGAACAGAACTTTGAAATCTTCAGGGTAGGTCTCGAGCAGATTGATTGCAATTTTTCCGTTCTCACAGCAGAATCCAGGTCGTTCGTCATTCCAGCAGTGGGCCTTGCAGAAGGGGCACTTACGTCCTGTATCATACAGACTTGGCAGCTTGTGACCTTGCTGCTTTGCTAGATAGTCAGCTTCTTCAAAGTGCTGGACATCAAACACTGCTCCAATCCTCCTTTTGCATTAGAGCCACTTTAAGCTGGACTTTCCTCGCACTCTGGTGTGCAGCTGTGTTACATCCTTGTTCAGCAGATCTGTATTCCTTGGACTGCCTCCGAGACTGGTGTGCAGCTGTCACGTCCTTGTTCACCAGATCTGCATTCCTCAGACTGCCTCCGAGACTGGTGTGCAGCTGTCACGTCCTTGTTCACCAGATCTGTATTCCTCGGACTGCCTCCGAGACTGGTGTGCAGCTGTGTCACGTCCTTGTTCACAAGATCTGTATTCCTCCGACTGCCTCCGAGACTGGTGTGCAGCTGTGTCACGTCCTTGTTCACCAGATCTGTATTCCCTCGGACTTCCTCTGAGACTGGTGTGCAGTCCTTGTCTCGGCGAGCCTTCTTTCTTGCAACCGCTTCCTTGGACGTTTTCGTTAATGAGGCTTTCCGTTTGGGAGGCATTTTACCGGTTTATCTGAAACGGTACCCGCCCAGAAACACGTACCAGAGAAAACATCATTTTGGCAATGGCCTCTCCAATATTCGATGTGTTCACGGTTTGAATTACATAACATAACGTTTGTGACGATGTTGTGACGATGTTTGTGTTCACGGTAGTGTTTGATGTGACGGTGTGAATGTAATTTCGTCATGTTTTTCGTTTTTATTTTTGTAATCGTTTAATGAACGTTTAATGAGTGTAAGAATAATGTTTAATGATCATTAAATGAATGAATGGATGAATGAATGTTATGAATAATGCCATGGTGTCGTGTTGGCAGCAGTGACAATATAAACATGTTTGCCAAGAACTTCAAAGAGAGAAAAGGAACTTTTATCAGCAATGTCGTCTATCCTGAAGTTCTAAGCTGAAGAAGAGGTACAAAATCATTCCATTTTTTTTCCTAAAGAAACGCGTACAGTTGATATCACGATTTGAAACACTATAATAAATATAACCACCTTTAGAGGCCATTTTTCCCCGCAAGCGGGGGTTGGCCTTTTTCGGGAACCGTGGTTGTTGTTGTTTTTTTTGGTCCCCTTTTTGAAGCAATGTTTTACGGCCGGATGCCCTTCCTGACGCCAACCCTTTTTGCCGCCTGTAACGACAAACAGGGAATTACCAGTGAACTGGTACTCAATTTGCCGACCTCGGAAGGATGACAGGCTGAGTCAACCCCCCTGGCGTTAATTCAGCGATCGACCGGGATTCGAACCCAGGATCCTAGGATCCTAAGCCGGCACCCTAGCCGCTAGCCCAACACCAGGGTTTTATGGAATAATATGGAAACACTATGGAATAATATTTACCGATATGAACAGTGATGTGGTTTTTAAAAAATTGAAATTCTAAAAATACTGTTTAGATTTTGATGATTTGCGTGTGATATTTAACGGATGTTTATATAAATCGCGCCTCCAAACTGAGGCCCCGCCCTTAGGGCGGGTACCGTTGCTCGTCATATATAATGGCAATACAACAATTTTTACCGCTTTGCTTTGAAGAACGGGAATGAAGGGGGAGGAGCGTGTTAATATGTCTGGTTGAAGGCTTTGGGTGGTGAGGGGGCGTAAAGCGAGATTTTAATCTTACCGCCTCCATATTGGTGCTCATTGTCACTGCGATGCGAAGCGAAAGACGCCTCAGAGCTGTCGCATTCACGATCGTTACATCGTATGTACTCCCGATACGTGTTTCCTTCATTGTAAAAACTACCAAATCAACAGTTAAAAGGATTTTGAGCCGATAGGTGTTGTGGCGTTGGCAAGATCGATGGAGACAGCGATCTGTTGGCATATACACCACCCAAATAGCTATGTGGAATTCTCTCATGTAGAGATTAAACGTCGTTTGATCTTTGGCCGAGGTCATTATCTACTTTTAATGATGTTTATATACGAATGATGTTTATATTGGTTTTGGTTCGTCCTTTCTGCATATCTCGTGAGATTGTGAGTTGGAGAGACGGCCGTGATGGCGGGGAGGGGGTTGGAATTCTCTCAAGCAGGGAATCAACCCGTGTCCTTATAAAAGGTCTTTGTCCGAAGTCAACGAGTCCGATTGGTGCAGCCGATCGGTGCAGCCGATCAGCCGATTAGATATCCTGCACATAGACAAACAGACAGTGGAGAAAACATAACCATTGTCCACATTCAGTGGTGGAGGTGCTAACAACGCAATGTTAAAAATACAACATAACTTTAAAAACACAGCTTAGCCCAAAAGCAAAACACCATAATGTTAAAATATATAACCAAACCCTAACATTAAACACCATAACATGAAGAAACCCAATTCAACCCCAACATTCCTCTCACAAGACATCCTTGACTCCTTTGTGTCTCACACTGGCTATTGTCTCTTCTGGTTCCTATAGGCCTGAACTACGTACCACTAATGGAGTTGCACTTTACATCAATAACTCCATTTGTCACTGTCGGTACCTTCCTCCTATTAATCGAAACCCCCAGGGGTACGTTTGGCAGTGACTTCCCCTCCACTCCCACCTCTTGTTTGTGTGTGTTGTACCATCCTCCAGACAGTGACGACTCCATCTACAGATATGTATTGCAGACAACATGCACCAACTTTTAATCACTCATCCCTACTCTCATGCTGTTTTGCCCTAACAAAAGAATGGATGGAGACTCTTAATATCATGCATGAGACCAGGGCTGTCTCTCTACACACATCTCAGGCTTTCGATGTAGTCTGGCACCCCACCATACTCAACAAATTATCTGTCTGTGGAAACCAAGGCCAACTTCACACATAGCTTACCGACTTACTCTGTTGATGATGTTGTTGAGTCTGAAGAAGACATAGACAATGACTGTTGAAACTTCTGACATTGTGAATGAGAAATAACTCTTGAGTATTATATATGTATGTGAAATAAAAGCTACTTTGTGTGTAAATGTAAAAGTGAAAATATAAATGTTAACAATCAACTCAGAATCATGAAAAACCCTTATTTGACCCCTCATAAGTTACTTAAGGGCCGATTTAAAAAAAATAAAAATTCTCGAAAATAATTTTTCGGTACCTGAATTCAACAGCTTTTTTTCTGGGTTTCCCACGGGAGTTGACCTTCAACATTTTAACACATGTTATTACACACCTTTACAAACATATTGGTGAAGAAATTTTTTGGTAACAATTTAGTTAACAGATTTTCATATGTTTCCCTTACTAAAACGCAAAGACACACAATATGTGGTGCTTCATCGGATATTCTGTGTTACGTAAAGAGCAAATCTATTTTATAGTTAAAGGGTTTTATTACATTTCAGGGTGACGCTTATTCCTTGCTTGATGCCTTACAGTGCACCAGGCTACATATACGGGATAGTGGTTTTGTTAAAGGTGATAACCGTGAATAATTTCTCACTTTTGAGGATAAGCCCTTTGACGGTATGTTGCAAACAGCTGAACAGTCTGTTTTAAGTAAAAAATGATCTTTCTTTGTATTCAAAATGTAGGATCATGGAGAACCGAGTAGATATCGAGGAAATGGCAATGTACTGACTGTGGGCAAACAGTTGGACACAACAAGCAATGTAAAAAGATAATTGGAAAGGGAAGGATACAGAGGAAGAGGGAACACGTAGTAGCTTGGAAGTAATTGTTGTTAGGTTGGGAGGGTCAACTGAGGTGAAAAATATCATGGGTAGGATGGGCGGTTTAACATGAGATGGTGTACCAGTTACTTAAAGCCTTAGAGATCAAAGTGGAATTGACCTCCCACTTTGATCTGAAGACCTGAAGAAAAGAAAACGGGAAAAAGTGAGGGGGCATGCAGTGATCCTGGATTTTTTTTTTTTTTTTTTAAAGGTTTCACCTTGCCAGCAGCAGAACCAACTTCCACATTTTCTTCAATCTCATTCTTCCCTCCAGGTCTTTAAGACAGCTGTTCACCACCTTCTCAAATCATTCCCGATCCAAAATCATGATCTTTTCTGCACCCGTTAAACCACTCCCGCCACTCCTAAAGTTTTACTTACATATCCATCTTGTCCACCCCTTGTGTTCTCCCCTAACCCTCATTGTTACCTTCATCCCTTGGTTATCTGTCTGTCTTCTTTCACCCTCCGCCCTGCTTTTGGTGTTTCCCCTTTCTCCTGCTGGTCTCTATGTTGGGTCCTCCTGATTCGTTCTATGTTCTATATTTCACGAGCCTCGACGATGTATTAAAAAATAGGTTATTTTATTTACGGATATCAAATCCTTCCTCTTCTCCAATGGCTTGATCTCTGATCATCAATTTGGTTTCAGACCAGGTCACTCTACTCTGGACATGCTGCTTCTGCTGTCTCAACAATGGATGGAGGTCCTCGATGTCAAACAGGAAATTAGAGCTGTCTCCCTTGACATATCACGTGCCTTCGATACGGTCTGGCACCCCGCTCTGCTCACCAAACTCTCCTCCTATGGTTTCCATGGAAATCTCGACGCGTGGCTTGCAGACTTCCTCTGGTCGTAGTCAACGTGTGGCCCTGAATGGGTTTCTCTCATCTCACCTTCCTGTTCAGGCTGGAGTTCCCCAAGGCAGTGTTCTGGGCCCTGTGCTTTTTCTGGTCTTCATAAATGATCTCTCCCACTCTCTTGAAAATTCACTCTATCACTTTGATGATGACTCCACTCTGCCACTCCATTCCTCATCCCTCAGATCGGCAGTCTGCAGCCTCCTCACTCTCTGCAGACCTGGATAAAATCGCAGACTGGTCAAACAAGTGGAACATGTCTTTCAATCCTGACAAATCTCACACTCACGATGTCTCTCAGAAAAGACCGACGGGACAACCCTCCCATCTACTTTCTGAACAATCCTCTCCAAGAAGTTCTGTCACTCAAGCTTTTGGGTCTCACTATCTGCCATGATCTTTCCTGGGAAAACCGCATTTCCAAGCTGGCCTCCAAAGCCAGTCGCCGACTGGGCATCCTCCATCGTGGGAAGTCCTTCCTTGGCACACCTGAGCTCCTCACCAAATACAAGGCTTTTATCCGCAGCTCAATGGAATACTGTTCTCCCCTCTGGGCTGGTGCTCCTCCCTCACACCTAGCTCGTGTTCATGCTGTTGAAACCAAAGCTTTCAGAATCATTGGAATCTCCGGCGATGAAGCTAACTCCGAGGGCCTTTCACTCATTCCCCGCAGGCAGGTAGGTGGTCTTTCTGTCTTTTACCGACTCCTATCCGGCCTAGCTCCCGCAGCTCCATCTGTGCTCTGTCCCCCAAATGTTCCTACAGGTCGCACAAGATCTGCCAGCAACCCTCTTCTGGTGAAATTGGCAAAATCAAGACTCTCTGCTCACCTTCACTCCTTCATTCCTCTTTACTCCCGCCTCTGGAACAAAGTCCCTCACTCTCTTCAATCCCACTCCTCCCTCCAGGTCTTTAAAACAGCTGTTCACCACCATCTCTTATCTTCCCCCATCCAAAAACTTGATCTCTTCTACCCCCATTAATTCACCCCCAGATCTACTTTTTTGAAATACCAACTTCTTTCCTGGAAGTTCTGGCAGTGTCCATGTGTTTTATACCTCTCCCACGCCCACCCCCTGCATTCCCATGCCCCTCCCCCCAAGCCCTCTCCCTCCCACAGATCTTCCGTTGTCCCTGTTCTCTGCTGTTGTACTTGTGTGCTTCCCTCTCTCTCCCCATGTTGTCTCCCGCTCCCTTTATTGCATGTTTTGTGTGTCCGTTTTCTTTTCTTTTTTTGTGATTGATGTTAGCTCTTACATGAGCCTCGATCTTGTATACAAAAAAATAAAAAATAAAAGCTGTGCAGCGATCGGTGCAGCTGTTTGTGCGGCACCCAGGAAAATAACGTTTTGCGGGAGTCCAAACCTGAAAATGCTGGAGGCCAAAGCTGAAATTGGAAAAACAATATAGCCTATTTTACTCCAGGAGATCCCAGGATTACCCACCCAAAATATCGTTGCGATCGGTTCAGCCGTTTGTGCGGCACCCGGGAAAACAACATTGTCACGATGAAAACATCGTCGCAATGAACGTTATGCGAACGCGAATGTTATGCTGGAGTCCAAACCTGAGAATGCTGGAGACCAAAGCTGAAAACGAAATAGCCTATTTTACTCCTGGAGATCCCAGGATTACCCACCCAAAATATATCGTTGCGATCGGTTCAGCAGTTTTTGCGGTACCTTCGAACGGACAGACGGACAGACAGACGGATGGACATTTGGTGAATTATAGTAATATACCTCAACCAAAACGGCACTCTTCGTCGACTGATATGCTTCCCACATTGTTTCATCATTATAATACTTTTACCAAGTTTGATTTAAATCCCTTCAGCTGTTCTCAAGTAGCACATTTTTACCTGACTTGACCTTTGACATTTGATGCCTAAATCTAATCGGCTCATCTTTGCATCATAATATATGCTTATACCAAGTTTGGTCAAAATCTCATCACTGGTTCACAAGTTAGCTTGGTAACATAATTTTTGTTTTTTACCGAGGTGTACCTTTGACCCCCATAATCAAATCTGTTAATATATGCATCATTATACATACATGTACGAAATTTGACTTTGATCTCTTCAGCCATTCTTAAGTTATCATGGTAACGAAAACATATCAGATAGACAACCGGAAAATTAGGTTTGGTTTAGTGTCTATCAGATAGACAACCGTAAAACAATAATGCCTTCATCTGCGGAGACGTAATAATTTTTCAAGATGTCAAATTGAATGCACTCTCGCGCCTCTGAACTGTCTAGCTTGGGTTTGAGTTCTGACCCAGCTATAAACTCATCTTGGTGTTTTACAGGCAGGGTGAATCTTTTGTTTTTGTTTTTATTTTTAAAAAATTTTTTTTTTGCTGTCGCTTTGGTTAATGTGAAATGGGTGTCCCATCTGCTGGCATTAGTTGGTGGGCGTTAACGATGCAACGGTGTCCTTTGCGAAGAGTAGGTGAGCTATCACTGGCCCCCTGGCCAAATTCCTTCCCGAACTATTGTTTGAAAGGCAATGGCAAATCGCCCAGTATAACCCTTGGTCATGAAGCTGCTTTGGAGACAACAGCGGTCTGAAGCAGAGAGACAGACGCCATTTGAATTTTTGCCGTTTCCATTCCTACCCTGTTTCAAATCCAATGCGGGCACTGGCAACTTGCTGTAACAATCAATAATTTCCTTAATAGGTCAATTTTTTTAAATTGCCAAATTGCCCTTGCCATGGCAACTATTCTTTATTTGGATTTTTCAAGTATCATGCTATGCGCAACATTGTTTGTCTGTCTGCATAGAACCTGAATACATCTATTAATTACGTACTGTTGAAGTGAGTACTTGTATTCATTACGTACTATTGCAACGTATGTACATTGATTACATACCATGGGAATGAGTGTACGTTTACTAATTACGTAGTATTCAAACTTGACCACATGTATTAATTACATATTATTGAAACGTGATTACATTTATTAATTACATACTATTGAAATATGATTGTCTATTAATTGCATGCTATTGAAATATGATTACATCTATTAACTACATATAGGAAAGTATTAATGAAGTCTTATTAATTACACAACACACAAGTACCACACAACGTAATCCTGGTGAGGGTCTGCAATATGTGACTGCACTTTCTAGTTTTCAAAGCATTGTTGCTGCTGGCTTGTATAACACCTTGGGGTTGAATTATTCTTTGTAGCTCCCAACCTGTGGTTGCCACAATAAATTATCAACCTGTCACTGCAAAGGTTCTCAAAGCATTACAAACCAATGTGACAGTTTGGTTTAGTGGCCATCTTTTTATTATGTGGATAAATATGGTGGACTTTTTGATCCCTCTCTCCATCATCCTTTTCCCCTAACCCCATATGCCCTTTGCCTTCCCTTTGTCTCCTCCCTACCTTTTACCCTTTCCTTCTCCCTTCTCAAACCCCTCTGTCCTCTTTCTCTCCTACCATATTTTTTTTTTCCTTCCCCATCCCAGCTGCGTATGTAATAAATTGATGGCGCTTTCACTTTTGTTCACTCACAATTGTATAAAGAAGAAAGTAAATTATCAATTTTTTTTTCTTCCGATCAAAATGTAAATTATCTAAAAATATATTGATAAGCACTGCTTGTTAATAAGGACGCTCATTCCAATGCTTATCTGCTGAAGGAAATGGAAAATTTTCTCTGATTAGGGTCAGGGCTCATGGAGACCTGAATCTTCAAGGGCTGTTCAATGTTTGCTGCAGCAAGTGGAGCCCAGCGATGATGGTCAAGGGGGCTCCGTTCAACCTGACCGACGTGTAAGTGCAGTTCCTCGGCATTCTTCCATCAACGCTGAAGAAAGCTCTCGTCCTTTCAAACTTGCATATTCCCTTTTGTGGATGACTTTGATCTTTCGCTTGGTTTTGGTTTTCATTTTCCGTTGCTTTTCTATTCTCATTTATTTGGTTCTTTTTCTTGTGGTTTATCTTTTAATAGTGGCAATTGTGTGGAAGCTGACTTCCCTAATCTTTATTCTCATGCTGCTTCAAATATCTTTCGGTGAATGCAAATTATGCACCATTCATAAGATTTATACCTAAATGCTGCTGCTTTATTTTTCTTGTCTACATTATACTGTATATACAAAAGCATGGATCATGGAAGAGCAAGGATTTTGTATCCAACTTGCATTGGTGAAGGACTTTGCATTGGTGACGGACCTTGCTTTGACTTTAAAGGTTTCTTCTTCTTTTTATTCCCTTGTTGGATATAAATATTTGCATCTTTAGATCTTGCTCTGGAGTTAATTTTGACCATCAGTTGAAGTACCATAATTTTAAACTTTTAATGTTTTTGAGCACAACTCTGGCCTAGAATTATTGAGTGTGTGCTGGGTTCGGGATTTGGTTTGTGGTTGCAATGGAAATTTGGGGTGAAGGGGAATGGAAGCAGGAATGCCATGCTGATGATCCACTGATGTTTTCAGTTGAATACCACTTGATTGCATTTAATTGTTATGTAAATCGTTATCAGCAAAAGCTTACTTTGCTCAATCCCATGCATTTCCAAAGTTAAAGGAGACTTCTCCAAATTCAAATTTGTACATCTTGACAACTCTTCTAAAATTGCAAACCATTGTTACCTCCGCCACCAAAGGTGGATGAAGGTTCAGTTTTCATCCCTACCTGTCCGCCTGTTTGCTTTTCTGTGAAAAGGATATCTCAAACAGTTATGGACGGTTTCGGACAAAACTTGGTGGACAGGTTGTGAGACGAGGACAAATTGTTTCAATTTTTGTGCATATCTAGATCCGATAACTTTTTAAGTGCTTCTTCACCATTGCGTGATCGGGCCAAAAACGATATATGGGCATTGCCATGGCTACTCGTGTTACATTTGGCGGGGGTTTGGCTTGCTCCAAGGTTCCTAATTTCATGATTTCATTTAAAGCACTCTTAAAAGACGAACAGCGTGATTGGGAAACATTGTGTTATTAAAAGATTAATTTGACACCTCTCATCTATGGCACCCTCTGCCACAGTTATATCAGAATGAGCTGATTGGACACACGGTCAGTTTGTTTAACCCCAATAAAGGTTGTTCAAAAATTACGGAACTATTTTTTTAGGGAGAAACATACTGTGCATGCTGACGGGCTTGATTACAACCACTACGCAGAGCTCTTGTAGACCTGTCACAGGCAAAAAGGACAAAAGGCGCATGAATAATGTCTTCAATGTCAATGGACACATATGCAGACTTGGCATTTAATATGGAATATTTTTTTGTGGGGGTGAACTTACTTTTCAAGATGACTTAGAACCGAAAGTTCATTGGAATTATGTTGAAATTATTCTAGATTTTGTTAATGTGACCTTTAAAAGAAACAAAAACCACATTTGACATTTCGAAGCAAATAAATTGATCCTTGAAAGTGATGTAAACTGATATCGAACTCAAATCACGGACAGTACTGTGTTAAACTTCTGTACGTTTTCCAGAAGTATCTCTATTTTGCACATTCGCCAATTTTTTTTTAAACAAAAACAAAAGTTAAATTACGACTGGGATTACGGACAGTAAAATTACAGTTCAGTACTTCGTGTAACCCCCACGAGCATTCAGGAGAGCACGTACATGTTGAGGCATGCTGTTCATGAGATTTGCCATGGTTTGGACAGGAATAGCTTGCCATGCAGTTACAACAGCCTGCTGCAATTCACGCACAGAGGCAGGCTGCTGGTCCAAGTTGTCGATTTGACGCGTTAATTCTGCCCGCAAGTTCTCTATCGGATTCATATCCGGGCACATGGCAGGCCACTCCATATGCTCTACACCACGGTCAGCAAGAAAGTGTTGAATCATGCGAGCACGATGAGGCCGTGCATTGTCATCTTGGAAGACAAAGTTTCCTCGAAAGGCTGCACGAACAAATGGAAGCAATGTTTCTTCCAGAATGGCCCTGTGCTTGAACTGGTTCAGGTTTCCATTCAGAACACCCAGGACAGTTTCGCCCCCTGCATGAAAAGCAGCCCAAACGGTCACCCCACCACCTCCAGCTTGGACTCTTGGCACTACACAATCTTCGTTGTAGGCTTCATGCACTTGTCTGCACACTCGGACGCGGCCATCTTGACAATAGACCAGAAATCTAGACTTGTCACTGAAGATCACGTGATTCCAGTGTTCTGGCTGCCATTGACGGTGCTCTGTCCCACTGCAATCGGCGCTGGCGGTGTTGTCTGGTCAGACGTGGCTTTCTCAGGGGACGCCTGGCACGATAGCCTGCTTGAACCAGTCGTTGGTTGACTAGCCTTCTGGATACAGGCACATTTGTCAGTTGCTGCCACTCAGCCCTAAGCCGATTAGCTGACTTGGTACGGCCATTGCGGACTAATAGGTGCAGCTGGCGATCATCCCTCCTTGTGGTTCTGCGGGGACGTCCTGGCCTCGGTATTGGAGTAGGGACACCCCTCTGAGCATTTCGTTTCAGGATCTTTGACACCTGACCTTGAGTGATGCCATACTGCCAAGCAATAGCACGCTGTTTCATGCCGGAATTTCGTAAAACCACCACTAAATGACAAACAGCATTGTCGAGTTGACGGACCATCTCCAGGGTAAGCGGCAATAACTTTTGTAGATGTGCAGCAGTTGTTTTCCACTAATACAGAACGCAACAACCCTTATATACCCAATTGTGAAGCCAATCGTCAAATGTACCTGTCCGTACATTTTGTCACGCCAGCTGTGATATAATCCTGTTATTGACTTCTTGCTGCGACAGACAATCAGTGACATCGTTCTTTTAACAAAGAAATCACCGAAGCGTAAAGGAAACTTACCAGATTGATATACCGAGTTCAGAAAGTAAACCCAAGTCAAGAAAAAAAAAAATGCTATATTAAATGCCAAGTCTGTATGTGTACACATGTGCTTGTATGTACTTTGTTCCTGTGGGACATTTTTGAAACTCATCAGAGAAGTCGAAGTGACCGCTGTTATTAGCAATTATTGCTAGTACATTGAGTCTCAAGTTTTGCTTGGACATACTGTTATGGATTCGGCCCTAATGATTGTCGTTATGATTATTGTTGTTGGTTCTAGGTATTCTGGTGATTGTGGTTGAAGGGAAAGGGTTATTATAGTTAAAAGATTTAAAAGCGCGCCTGGTAAAATGTCGCCGGAAATCCGGATCGTGACCGGAAGAGGTGGAGCGAGGAAGAAGAGGCGGTTGGAGATCGTGAAGAGACATGGTTGTTGAAGCTCCGGACCGAGCGATTGACGTACAGTGCGAGTGAACTTTGCGTCCTTGAAGGGAAGTTCGGGCGATAAGGGATATCGCCGGAGTGCGTGGAGCCTGTGTCGTCGGGTATCCTCATTGAGGTTCCGCAGGATCCTGGCCTCAAAGCCCGGGTGCAAGTGAAAGCCGTCCGCCATCTTCGCCATGCGAGCAACCTGCAGTGAACCGGTTTTGGTCGTGTCGGCTGGGCATTATTCCCCGGTGGTTTGCTGGGGACGGCTGTGCAAGAAAGGGCACTTGAGAATTATACGGAGGCTCGCGGATTAAACCGCACACGTGTACGTCGGAGCGTGTCTTTGTGAGGTTCCTTTCCACCGCTGTATTGCTGGGTGCTGAACAATGTGACCTCGGGGTCACCTCGATCGCCTACGTCTCAATTGACTTTGATCGGGCCTTGACTCCCCGATCGCGGGAGCGCACAGAGACATTGGGACTTCGCCTTGGAGGGGTGCAGAGACATTGGGGAGGTGCCGTGAGTTTGGGGTTAAGGGGCTTGGTAAGGTTACCATCGTAAAATTTGATCGTAGGGGTGATTGCCCCCATTGTTGTATGGCTCTTTTTGTGTGATTTCTAATATATTATTGTTTGTTCATAACCTGGTGTGGTTGCATTATTGATTTGACTGTTTCATTTGCTGGTTCTATTGAGGGTTTCGTTATTTGCTTGATTTCAACCAAGGATAACACATCTTTCTGCCGGGGACCCTCTAGGCGTCTAGGGGTTCGGAGGTCTACCGAGACCAGAGGTAAGGGGAGGACCCCGTAACAATGCAAGGTATTGTTGCATGGCTTGGGCCATTCCCAATATTTGCAGCTTGTTCCATTACTGAGACTTGATAGTTGTTTGGCTGCCCAATGGCAATAACTTATCCTGGATACATCTTCCCCTTGTACTCAATGGCATACCAGTCTCCCACTCTAATATAATCAGAGCTCCACATGTGTATGAAAATCACTGGTGCTGCTCCCTTCCAAGTGGGTGCTTCTGCATTTATCCTTGGCAAAAACAAATGGCAAAACCTTTTATGTGACACTTCAGAGCATGCATGCTGGCAATAGCCTAAAATGATTTGGGTGGGCATTATCAGTCTTCAGGTCAAGACTATTGTTTCTCTGTTCAACTTCAGCTGGTGGAAGCTCAACAACAGGAACTGCCCTAGTTTGTTGTGGATTGACCTGTATTCAATGCACATAACATCACATACCATATAAAACACTTTCATCCAGCCACATGCAATAACTACTGGGTCTCTGAGTAGAACTGTCTGCCTATGGAATCCAAGGCCGACTCCACTCTTGGATCACTGACTTCTTCCACTCTCGTTGCCAGCGTGTGCCTCTCAACCGAACCCTTTTTTCTTCTTTCCCTGTCAAGGCTGGAGTAACCCCAAGGCAGTGTTCCCGGCCCCATCTTATTCCTAATCTTCATCAATGATCTGACTGGAAAATCCTCATCTCTTTGCTGATGACTCTACTCTCTGCTGTGTCATCATACCTCTGACAGACAGGCAGCAGCCTATTCCCTCTCCTCAGACAGTGACCAAATCACAATCTGGTCAAACACTTTCTCTTTCAATAATAATATAATCTCTTTCAATCCTGAGAAATCCCCACTCTCTCTTGTTCTCACTCTCAATAAGGACGATACGGCAAATCCTCCCATCTACTTTCCCAACAACCTCCAAGTTTGTCAATCAAACTCTTGGGTCTCACTCTGTTATTATCTCTCTTGGGAAAGTCACATTTCAAATTGGACCTCCAAAGTCAGACGCGACTGGGCATCCTCCAACGTGCAAAGTCCTTCCTTTGCACACCTGAGCTCCTATCCACTTTACAAGGCTTTTATCCACAGCTTGATGGACTACTGGTCTCCCATCTGGGCTGCTGGTGCTGCTTCACTTCTTGCTCAGCTTGACGCAGTGGAAACGAGGCTTTTGAGATCAATGGAATCTTTGCAATAACGCGCTGAGTCGATGCGGCTATCAGTCCACAATCGCCGAAATGTCGGGCTCTCTTCTTCCTCCTCATTTCTGGTCTTGCACACTCTGCCCTCTCCATGCTCTGTCCCCTCTCCCTCCACCTCCCCCCCCCCCGACCCCCCAGGTAGCTGCAAGCCGCACACGGTCCCCCAGCCACTCCCTCTGAGTGAAAATGCCTAAATCCACAACCACTGCACACCTCCGCTCATTTATTCCTTTTTTTTCCCCTGCCTGAAGACCACCTTCCACACTCTTCACTGATTCTTCCCTCCAGGTCTTCAAGACAGCTGTTCACCATCATCTCAAGTCATCCCCCATCCGAAGCCATGATCTTTTCTACACCTGTTAAACTACCCCTCCACCTCTCCCAAACTTTTGCTTATGTATCCATCTTCTTCATCCCTTGCTTTCTCTCCTATCACTCATCGTTACCTGCATCCCCTGGTTGTCTTTCTCTGTTGAGTGTCACCCGCTGCCCTGCTGTTGCCATTTCCCCTTTCTCCTGCTGTTCCCTTTGCTATGTTGTGTCCTGATCTGTTTTGTTTCCTAGCTCTTCCAAGAGCCTAGACCTTGTATATTGAAAAAAAAAGAAAAAAAAAAAGAAAAAGGTAAACATGGTTACTCATGTTACATGCTAGTTACACGGTTACTCACATCACCGTTTTAAATCCTTTTCTTAATAATGCATGCATAAATATTAACAAAACACTTGTACAGTCGTAGCCAAAAATATTGGCACCCTTGCACCTTTTTCAAATAACTCACAATTTTCTCAAAAATAAGTTGAAATTGACAAACGTATTTGGTCTGCACAATTCTTTATTTCACTGTTAATATTACAGAACCTTTGTTTTTGATTCAGAACTTAATAAATGATTTTAAATCAGAAAATAAAAAGAAATGACTGATAAAATTATTGACACCCGAGACTTAATATTTGGTTGTCCAGGCTTTGGACAAAATAACTACAGTCAAACGCTTCCTATAGCCATGAATGAGCTTCCTACACCTCTCTACTGTCAGTTTGGCCCTCTCTTCTTGTGTAAACTGCTCCAGTTCTCCCAGGTTTGAAGGGTGCCTTCTCCCTACTGCAGTTTTCAGATCTCCCCGCAGGTGTTCAATGGGATTTAGATCTGGACTCATTGTTGGCCACTTCAGAACAGTCCAGCATTTTGTCTTGAACCACTCCTGGGTGAT
This sequence comes from Myxine glutinosa, assembly GCF_964187855.1. NCBI lineage: Eukaryota > Metazoa > Chordata > Myxini > Myxiniformes > Myxinidae > Myxine > Myxine glutinosa. Next base: position 116,679,754 of record NC_136267.1, on the reverse strand, counting down.
TTTTGAAGTGTGTTTGGGGTAATTGTCCTGCTGCAAGACCCATGACCTTCGAGATAGGATGGATAGGATGTTGTTTTGCCGAGCAGATGGCGCCGCGGCCCTAACAGTTACCCCGACTAACCCGATTCCTGGACGTTGGCCAAAATCGCGCCACAGATATTCAATAGGGAAAAGACAAAGGCGACACGGATGTGAAGAAGAAGAAGAAGAAGAAGACAAAGGTTTGAAATGCTACTAAATTTATTCCTACTATTTACACAATCAAAGAAACCAAGGAGGAGGAAAGATAATAAAATAAAATAGAAAGAGGGACGGACCAGAAGGACACTGCAAATTCCTAGCTTACCTATAGCAGTCTTAATTAACCCAGGGACAGAACAAACAAAACAAACTCATACACAAGAAGGATAGAATGGCAGGAATTAATGCTGGAAGGAGGAATGGGAAGGTTCAGCTGGGGCAGATGGTTCGGCTTGATCCCGCACGGGACGTCGGGCTGGACCTCGACGGCCACCGATGCCACCGCAATCTGGTTCCCGCGGGGTAACGGGTCGAAGCGGCCTGGTGGAGTCAACTGCTGGTGGAGCCAAAACTACTGGTGGGGCGCAACTCTTTCGTTGCACTTCTTGTTTCGCACTTCTGTTAAGGCTTCCCCGCGCTTCTCTCGCACTTCTCCGAACTCATCTGCTGCCTCAATCGTCTGCTCGTGCCGCTGTGGGGACGTCGCGTGCTTGGCCAGGACTCGTCTGAGGTGGGGGCGTTTTTCATGGGTTATATATAGCCCCACCCTTGAACCTTTTCGAACCTCCCCGATCGCTCTTCCTCCGCCCTCTCAAACCAAACCCCTCGTGCTTGGTTGGTTGTTCGGGGCTGGCTGGAGCTTGATCCCGCACGGGACGTCGGGCTGGACCTCGACGGCTGCCGATGCCACCGATCCTGTCGTGTGCGCGGGGTAACGGGTCGGAGCTGCTTGGTGAAGCCAACGCTGCTGGTGGGGGTCTGGCATGACGGGTCCTCTCTCTTTCTTAGTCCAACCCAGTCCAACAACTTCATCTCTTGCTTAGTCCAACTCTTAGTCCCACTCAGTCCAACTCTTCCTCTCTTGCTTAGTCCAACAACAACTTCCTTTGCTTTCGCGCGCGCTCTATATAGCGCCTCAGGCGATCAAGCCGCTGGTGTCCAGGACACGCCCATCGGTCAGCTCGCCTCGGCCCTGATTGGTCGGCACGGCCCTTTTTGGTCAGCCCTTGATGACGATGGGCGGGCACGCCCAGGAGTCGGCAGCTCCTCCCCCTTCTCCAAGCCGACCTCGTGGCGAATGGAGTCGCGGAGGGAACAGCTTTCCCAGCTTTCTGACACTGGGTTGAACATTTCATTCCAAAATGCCTTGGTAATCTCCTGATTTCATGATGCCATGCACACATTCAAGGCACCCGGTGCCAGAGGCAGCACAGCAACCCCAAAACATCACTGAACCTCCTTCATGTTTGACTGTAGGGAAAGTGTTCTTTTCTTTGAAGGCTTCATTTTGTTTTCTGTAAACAAAGAGATGATGTGCTTTACCTAAAAGCTCTCATTTGGTTTCATCTGTCCGCAGGACATTCTCCAGTCGGGTTCGCAAATTTTGGCAAACTCCAGTTGGGCTTTCTTATGTTTCTCACAGCAGTGGGGTCCTCTTGCATCTCCCACCATATAACCCCCTTTAATTGAGTTGGTGGCAGATGGTGCGAGTTGAAGCTGTCCTACCTTGTGTCTGAAGGTCAGCTTGAATCTGTTTGGCAGTTGATCGAGGTGCTTTCTCCACCATTCTTTGCTGCAATCTTCAATCAAGAATTCTCTTGCGGCCACTTCCAGGGAGGTTGGCTACAGTACCATGGGCCTTAAACTTCCTGATAACATTGCGTATGGTGGAAACAGGAACATGAAGGTCTCTGGAGATGGACTTGTAGCCTTTAGATTGTCCATGCTTGGCTACAATCTTGTGTCTGACCTCCTCAGACAATTCTCTGGTTTTCTTTCTTTTCTCCATGCTCATTGTGGTCCACACAGTGACACAAAACAGCAGAATGATTCCTTTTCTCTCTTCAAACTGGCTGAATGAGTGATTTTTATATTGCAGGTACCTGCAACTCACCATAGGTGAGTTCAATTCCAAAGTAAAGGAGAATCACCTGCTTGAAATCTAATTATTTCTAACAACTTCTAAAAGGTGCCAATAATATTGTCCGGGCCATTTTAGGATCTGTGTGTGGAATAAGCTAAGATTTAGTATTTTTTTTCAGCTTTTTTTTTGTTTTGTTCCACTGCAAACCAAAGAAATACATATGTGGATACCAAAATATTTTTTTATTTCAACAATTTGATTATTTGAAAGAAATGGTGCATTATTTGAAAAAAGTGCAAGGGTGCCAATATTTTTGGCCACGACTGCAATTTACATAAAGGATCCTGAGATGGAAGAAAATTTTAATTGCGAGAATTAACCTAAAAATTAAACCTTGTCTGAGAAAACAGGTGCACCTTTTTGGTTATATTATATACTAGCAGAAGTACCCGGCATTGCCGGGCGGGGGAGGGGAGGGGGGAGGGATCCCCTTGGCAAAGCGAGCGATTTTTTTTTTCATAGCATCATAACGTTTCATAGCGTCATAGCGATTTTTTTTTTTCATAGCGTTCATAGCGTTTCATAGTGTCATAGCGATTTTTTTTATCATAGCGTTTCATAGCGTCATAGCGATTTTTTTTGTCATAGCTTCATAGCGTCATAACGTGATCGCTCTGAGCGAATCAGCGCCCACCTGCTCTGAATCCGTTGATTCCTTGCGCTGAAATGCGCTGAGGTAAATATGAATAAAAAATATGTATCGTCAAATATTTTGAGTTCGGCCATGTTCGTCCCAGGCTCAATGGCCATGTCTATGCCAAATATCGAGCACGTAAGCCTCTCCGTTTAGGAGTCTATCGGTAACATCACACACACACACACACACACACACACACACACACACACACACACACACACACACACACACACACACACACACACACACACACACACACACACACACACACACTGTTTTATATATATAGATGGCATATTTAAAAAAATTGGGTACGGATTGTGATAAAACTGGGTAGATGAATTGGCTTGGTGACTAGAACAAACTGATTCGATTTTGGTTCATGTCCGGATGCAGTTCACGTCCGGATATCATTGTTTGGTTACAAAACAAAAACTGTTCAGCCTGGTGGGGGTATACCACCCTAGCTTTTTTTTTTTTTTTTTGTATACTGAATCGAGGCTCGTGAAAGAGTTGTTGTTGTTGTTCTTCTTTACGTTTAATAGAACACTCAATTGGTATATTCTCTCCTTGATATCGCCACTGTAATTCTTACAGACAGTGCGGCTTGCTCCTGAGCGTGAATTCCTCAAATCGCTGATGGCCATCGGAAAGCGTCTTGCCTCTCTTCCAACAAAGGAGCAGAAGACTCAGCGTCTCGTTGCTGAGCTGTCTCTGCTGAACCTCACACTTCCTGCCCGCATATGGCTTCCCACAGCAGCCTTTCCACACCATATTGTCCGACTTCCATATACCCAGGCCGTTGTTCTCAACTCCAAGGACAAGGTTTCTTATTTATTTAATTGTATGCTCTCACTTGTTATGTACCCTCCTCTGCTGGCCTAAAGCATTGCAGTTGGTCATTGTCATCAGTTATTTTTCTTTCTTTATTTTTACTTCTTGTGTCTCTTTCATCAATAATTTATTTATATTCAAGATGGTATTATTCATTAGCTCTTTTTGTGCAATTTGGTTGAGGTTGAACCGTTTGGGAGGTTATGAGAATGGGTATCTGTTCCACATTTTAGCAAACATAATTCACATCGCAAGCAAATGTTATTTGCTCGTGGTATTTACAAGACATGTACCACTCTAAGGAGGACATAAATACGACCTTGCTCTATGATATTTTGTCTATCAGGCACCATATCTCATCTATGTGGAGGTTCTTGAGTGTGAAGATATGGAGCACTCTCCGGTGCCTGCACGCATTCCTGAGTCTCGCATCCGCAACACACGATCTGAGGAGAACCTGCTGGAGGAATTCTCCATTACTTCTGAGCATCGTGCTGGAAGCTTTACAATGGTGCCAAATATCGACCCGGATGAGGATGCTTGGGCACAAGATGACATTGCTGACCTGCAGGTCGAGGTTCGCATGTTGAACCCCCCCTCCCCCCCGACCCCACCCCAAATGAGAATTTGCTTTTTCCACTGCAACGACACACAATTTTGATGAAACTTGACCACAACCTTCATCACCCATGATGTGCCAAAGTTTGTTCACAGCATAAATAAAATCGGGGTCTAAGGGTGGGGGGTCAAAGTGGGTTCAGGTTGACACCCCCCCCCCCCCCCCCTCCAAAATGAGAATTTGCTTTTCCTCTGAAACTACAAATCCAATTTTGACAAACGTCACCACTAGCTTCATCTCCTGTGATGTACCAAAGTTTGTTCATGACATTAAAAAATTGGGGTGCAAAGCGGTCTATGGGGTAGGGGTGGGGGGGGGGGGGGGAGGGGGGTGGGTTGTCTTCCCCCCCCCCCCCCCCAAATAGGTATTTGCTTTCTTCTCAGAAACTTCAAATACAATTCCGATGAAACTTGACCACAATGTTCCTTTCATCACCCATGATGTACCAACATTTGATTGTTCACGGCATTAAAAAAAAATCAGGGTCTAAGGAAATATACAGGGGATATGAACCCCCCTCCCCACCCCCTGCCACCCCTCCAAAGTAGATATATCACCCATGATGCATGAACATTTGTTCATGGCATAAAAATTCAGGGTTTAAAGGAGGACATGTGTTGGGGGGTGAGGTGGGGGGGGGTTAACCCCCTAAAATAGGTATTTGCTCTACTGGGCACATTTCTGTATTCTTAGGGCTGTACATAATAGCACACTATTGATTTGGTAATCCTGCAGGCATTGTTCATACGAGTAAATGAGTACACCTGATTATTATTTTTTGCAGCAGCCCGAGATCCACAAGTCGGACAAATCCACAAACAGCAGTGACACAATCTCCCAGTTTTCTGTGGACAGCATCACCAGTTTGGATAGCAAAGCAGAGCCAGTTTACTTCTTGGCTGGAGACATTAGGTGGGTAGCTCTCTCTCCCAATTGTTTTGGTACCTTTTCTGCCAAGCTAAGGTTCCCATTGATTTGTTTGATATAAGTCCAGTATTGTTGTCAATGAAGCTGATTCAACACTTCTAAATCGGAAGATACATTTTATAAGCCATTTGTAGTCAAATTATGCAGCCAAACTGCTGTTTCCTGAATTGGTGGTGTTGTTGATGCTTCATGTCTTGGTTCTCTATTTTCTTTATTGAAATGCTTCATATTTTCCTCTCCACTTACCTAAAACAAAGTTTGCCGTTCATGTCAAAAAGCAGTAAATTTATTGCATTTAACCTCGATTTTTTTTTTTTTTTTTTTTTTAAATTCTTACTGTTTTCTACAGGCGTCGACTATCAGAGCAACTAAATGTTCCAGCAACACAGTTCCGACGTGATCCGGAGGACCCTTCAGCTGCTGCTTTAAAGGAGCCTTGGAAAGAGAGAGTCCAGTATGCAAGCTGTTTTGGTTGATCTTTAACACCTGTTGTCTTTAACACAATTGAAAATCAGAATTGTTTTTAACATTTGACCTATTGATAGCATTTGACACGAATAATGAATGGCAGTGCATGTTTTATTAATCTTTTAAAATCGAATAAGCCTTTTTTTGTTAATATGGACTAGGCTCATGGAGGAGCTAAATGGCTTTGGGCAGTTGGCTCAGACAAAGGAAAAACAGGAACAAGCAGACAAATAAATGCACCAAAACATTGCAGATGAATATTTGAGTGTCAGAAAGGAGGTGGGAGAAGATGGTTGTACGGTGGTGGGGTGAACGACAATTGGGTCGGTATGGGATTGACTTTATGAATATGTCCTGGGAAACGCAGAATACATCCTTTTTGAAAATTACATTCCTCGCAAAGACTTCCTCGTTTTTTTCAAAAATAGGTTACCTGCATAATTAAAAATATATATATATATTACGTTTTTCAAATCTTTAAATTTTCAGTACTTGGCATTTTCCAGATTTTGAAATAAAAAACGAACTGCATCAAAGGGAATGTGCAGACTCACTGGTATGATGAAGATGAAAAACATGGCAGCAAAACAGTGTAGAAGATCGGAAGGCCAGTATCAAAAACAAAATTGATGCACAAATTAAAATCCATGCAATGGAATTGGCTTGACAAAGCAGCACTCTGTCTACTCTTATAAAAAAAAAAAATCGCGTTTGCAGCCCCTCGCCACAATCTTTAACTACTCAGGTGTGAAGCTGCAACCCACCGAAGTAGTCACTTCGCGAATGGTTGGCATATGGCCAAATCTGGTTGCGAAAGCACTCGAGTGGAGATTATGTGCTGAGCGAGATCTCGACCCATTTTGTAATTAATAACGGTAATTAATCCACTTTAGACCACTAGAGATGATCGAATCCGACTGAATCGGTTTTATGCCACCAGGCATGATGTGGAGGCAAAACGGATGAGTGGCCTTCCAAAATATGAATAATTTATTGAAATGAGATGTGAGTACATAAACTGGACTAAAGGCAGACAGACTTTTACAACAAACACTTAACGGTACAGAGTCGGGGAGAGATGAGCTGTCAGAGCGCAAAAATCCCTCCATTTTGGAGTTCCCGGCAGCCCACCTCATTTGGCATTGCCAGCCCACTCTTGTACTTTGTCGAACCCCGGTTTCCGGCACTTGCAGTGTTATTGGTGGAGAAATTGCACCAGGGCGAGAACTAGCTATCATTATTTGTTATCCTTATTTGCGGCTTCCAAAATCGATCAAAGTACCAGAGACATTGATTAAAATGTGTATCGTGCCACAATTTTTTTCATGTTTGCAAATGCTTTTGTTTTTAATCTAAATTTTGGTATAAAGAAAATGCAATAAAATGCAGGAAATTATTCCATAATAGTCAAAAAATATTTGGGGTGAGAGGGTAGGGGTGGGCTTTGGGGGTCTGCATGCAGCACTTTGTGCTGCATGTGTCCTCTTTTATTGTTATTATTATTATTTTTGGGTTATTTTATTTTTATTTTGGAAAATTTGGCACTCATCCCTAATGAGAATCAGTTGATAGAGCAAATGTCAAATTCCACATTCCTTGTTGATGCCTTCATATCTTCTTATTGTTCATGTGAAAGTACAAAACTGTGACAGAAAAGTAGGTACTCTATCTGGTCGAACAAATGTTAAACACTGTTAAAAAATATATATATATATATATTTGCATCTTTAATGCTTAATAGGTGAACAAGAAGCTGTTCAGATTAAGTTACAAATTCTACATCAGTTTGAGTGATCATCTTGTAAGCTCCATTACAAGTCACCCCTTCCTTGCCCACAGGCGGATTCGTGAGTCCTCGCCATATGGCCATTTTCCCAACTGGCGGCTGCTATCGGTCATTGTTAAGTGTGGAGATGATCTACGGACAGGAGCTGCTTGCTTACCAGGTGCTCACACAACTGCAGGTGAAGCCTTTTTATTATTTATTATTTTTGTCTGTAAAATATTGGTTTGTGAAAAGCAAGAAGAGGGTAAAATGCCATACATGCCGTGTGTGTGTGTGTGTGTGTGTGTGTGTGTGTGTGTGTGTGTGTGTGTGTGTGTGTGTGTGTGTGTGTGTGTGTGTGTGTGTGTGTGTGTGTGTGTATATATATATATATATATATATATATGTGTGTGTGTATATATATATATATTGTTACGGAACCCAACGTCGGCCTATGGTTCCCCTTTGAGG
>NC_136267.1:116444669-116669669 GCF_964187855.1 Myxine glutinosa | reverse complement strand
TCATATATATATATATATATATATATATATATATATATACTCATATATATATATATATATATATATATATATATATATATATATATATATATATATATATATATATACTCATATATATATACTCATATATATACTCATATATATATATATATATATATATATATATATATATATATATATATATATATATATATATATATATATATATATATATATATATATATATATATATATATATATATATATATACTCGTATATATGTATATATATATATATATATATATATATATATATATATACTCATATATATATATATATATATATATATATATACTCGTATATATATATATACTCGTGTATATATATATATATATATATATATATATATATATATATATATATATATATATATACTCATATATATATATATATATATATATATATATATACTCATATATACAGACTTGGCATTTAATATGGAATATTTTTTTTTCTTGACTTGGGTTTACTTTCTTAACTCAGTATATCAATCTGGTGTTTCTTTTACACTTTGGTGACTTATTTGTAAAAAGAACCATGTCACCGATTGTCTGTTGCAGCAAGAAGTCAACAACAGGATTATATCACAGGTGGCGTGGCAAAATGTATGGACAGGTGCATTTGATGATTGGCTTTACAGTCGGGTATACAAGGGTTGTTGTGTTCTGTATTGGTGGAAAACAACTGCTGCACGTCTCCAAAGGTTATTGCCGCTTCCTCTGGAGATGGTCCGTCAACTCGACAATGCTGTTTGTCATGGAGTGGTGGCTTTACGAAATTCCGGCATGAAACAGCATGCTATTGCTCGGCAGTATGGCATCACTCAAGGTCAGGTGTCAAAGATCCTGAAACGAAATGCTCAGAGGGGTGTCCCGACTCCAATGCCGAGGCCAGGACATCCCCGCAGAACCACAAGGAGGGATGATCGCCAGCTGCACCGGTTAGTTCGCAATGGCCGTACCAAGTCAGCTAATCGGCTTGGGATCCAGAAGGCTATTCAACCAACGACTGGTTCAAGCAGGCTATCGTGCCAGGCGTCCCCTGAGAAAGCCACGCCTGACCAGACAACACCGACAGCGCAGATTGCAGTGGGCCAGAGAGCACCGTCAATGGCAGCCAGGACACTGTAATCACGTGATCTTCAGTGACGAGTCTAAATTTCTGGTCTATCGTCAAGATGGCCACGTCCGAGTGCGCAGACAATTGCATGAAGCCTACAACAAAGATTGTATAGTGCCAAGAGTCCAAGCTGGAGGTGGTGGGGTGACCGTTTGGGCTGCTTTTCATGCAGGGGGCAAAACTGACCTGGTTGCTCTGAATGGAAAACTGAACCAGTTCAAGTACAGGGCCATTCTGGAAGAAACATTGCTTCCATTTGCTCGTGCAGCCTTTCGAGGAAACTTTGTCTTCCAAGATGACAATGCATGGCCTCATCGTGCTCGCATGATCCAACACTTTCTTGCTGACCGTGGTGTAGAGCATATGGAGTGGCCTGCCATGTCCCCGGATATGAATCCGATAGAGAATTTGTGGGCAGAATTAACGCGTCAAATCGACCACTTGGACCAGCAGTCGACCTCTGTGCGTGAATTGTAGCAGGCTATTGTCACTGCATGGACCTGCATGGACTGCAGGTGGTTTTTTTTATTGTCACTGCATGGCAAGCGATTCTTGTCCAAACCTTGGCAAATCTCGTGAACAGCATGCCTCAACGTGTACGTGCTCTCCTGAATGCTCGTGGGGGTTACACGAAGTACTGAACTGTAATTTTACTGTCCGTAATCCCAGTCGTAATTTAACTTTTGTTTTTGTTAAAAAAAAAAATTTGCCTAATGTGCAAAATAAAGAGATATTTCTGGAAAACGTACAGAAGTTTAACACAGTACTGTCCATGAATTGAGTTCGATATCAGTTTACATCACTTTCAAGGATCAATTTATTTGTTTCGAAATGTCGTGGTTTTTGTTTCTTTTAAAGGTCACATTAACAAAATCTCGAATAATTTCAACATAATTCCAATGAACTTTTGGTTCTAAGACATCTTGAAAAGTAAGTTCACCCCCAGAAAAAAAAAATTCCATATTAAATGCCAAGGCTGTGTGTATATACATATATTGGTCCCGTCCCACAGTATATACACTATATATATACACTAGCTGGCCCGGGTTGAATAAGAATAAGACAAATATATGATGAAAAGAACATGTATATATTAGAGCAATATCACAGTACATTGCCTACATGACGTTTTGTCTCACGCCTGATTTCGCATCGCTCCAGGTTCTTCACCTCGCTTCAACCATTTTCACAACCATCCAGACGTTAATCTGGTGTGTGTGTGTGTAACGTGGATTTTGAGTGGGAATTTGCGGTTCGTCGATTGGGAGCCGTTGAACGTCCATACCCGAAGGTGTGATTTCCCAGCCGCCTCTTGAGGACACTTTCACTTTCAATCGGACACTTGCCTATCTTTGGCAGTGTGACTGTCAACCGAGCGGGATTCTGGTCTCGATACAACATCGTTCTGACGATCGCTTCAACAACACACGTCCCACAATACCCGACCTGTCCCACAGTACCCGAGCCGTCCCACAGTACCCGACCCGTCCCACAGTACCCGAGCCGTCCCACAGTACCCGACCCGTCCCACAGTACCCGACCCGTCCCACAGTACCCGACCCGTCCCACAGTACCCGACCCGTCCCACAGTACCCGACCCGTCCCACAGTACCCGACCCGTCCCACAGTACCCGACCCGTCCCACAGTACCCGACCCGTCCCACAGTACCCGACCCGTCCCACAGTACCCGACCCGTCCCACAGTACCCGACCCGTCCCACAGTACCCGACCCGTCCCACAGTACCCGACCCGTCCCACAGTACCCGACCCGTCCCACAGTACCCGACCCGTCCCACAGTACCCGACCCGTCCCACAGTACCCGACCCGTCCCACAGTACCCGACCCGTCCCACAACACCCGACCCGTCCCACAACACCCGACCCGTCCCACAACACCCGAACCGTCCCACAACACCCGAACCGTCCCACAACACCCGACCCGTCCCACAACACCCGACCCGTCCCACAACACCCGACCAGTCCCACAACACCCGACCAGTCCCACAACACCCGACCAGTCCCACAACACCCGACCAGTCCCACAACACCCGACCCGTCCCACAACACCCGACCCGTCCCACAACACCCGACCCGTCCCACAACACCCGACCCGTCCCACAACACCCGACCCGTCCCACAACACCCGACCCGTCCCACAACACCCGACCCGTCCCACAACACCCGACCCGTCCCACAACACCCGACCCGTCCCACAACACCCGACCCGTCCCACAACACCCGACCCGTCCCACAACACCCGACCCGTCCCACAACACCCGACCCGTCCCACAACACCCGACCCGTCCCACAACACCCGACCCGTCCCACAACACCCGACCCGTCCCACAACACCCGACCCGTCCCACAACACCCGACCCGTCCCACAACACCCGACCCGTCCCACAACACCCGACCCGTCCCACAACACCCGACCCGTCCCACAACACCCGACCCGTCCCACAACACCCGACCCGTCCCACAACACCCGACCCGGCAGACTTTGCAGCACCGAGTCAGCTCTGACTGGAGCTAAAAAGCTTTGGACTCTCACAGTCAACAAAGCCAGAGGAGCCCAGGGCCTGGAAGCAGGATGAGGGGAGGTCGGAGGGTACGTTAGTCATTACCGTGTCTGGGAGAGAAGGACTTGCACGGATATGGGTTTGGGAGATTGTGGCTTGGGTCAGATTCCCAGAAGGAATTCGTAGCAATGCCGTTAACCACGATGCCGTTAACCACGATGCTGTCCATGGGCATTTCCACTGTGAACACCAACGTGCATTTCCTGGGTTTCACCTGCGCTCCTGCAGCGCCGCACTCTTCCGTATTTGGGGAAGGTCGAGATTAAATCGACCGTCGTTGGTTAACCAAAAAAATATTTCCAACAGTTGAAATAATTATTGTTTCCAACAGTTGGAATTTAATGAAATTTGAATTCGAATAAAATCTCAACTAAAAAAAAAACCGTTTATTCGTTCTTGGTGCGAAAAAATGGCGCGCATTTTGTCATTATGTGCGACTTTACGTCACTCCTACGGACGTGAAAACATTTGTTTTCCTTAAAAATATATTTAAAATAAATAAAATAGTACATAAATTAACGATAAAAGAAGCTAAAAAACAATTTAAAATACAATAAAAAGCACATTAAAAATATATAAATATGTACGTACAGTATACTGTACATATGCGCAACCGCTGCTTCGCATTCACAACAGAGGTGACGTACAGTATTCCTTTACTCTGTGTTAGCCATGGGTCCGAAGAAGGATAATGCTAGTGTTTCCAAGCGTAATGTGGTTACGATGGACGATAAGGTAAATCTGATTAAAAGGTATGGAAAAGGTGGAAAAGTGTCGGTGATAGTGCATAGACCTCATCGCGAATCGGAACCGCAATGCATCATGGGATCAGAAAGGGGCAATAGCGCCGCCACAAACTACACCATGGAATTGCAGCTGGCACGGTTTTTAAACCATTGATATTAAAATAAAAAGTCGCCTATAACCACCGTGATTTTATGCTGATTCCGAATCTGTCTCTAAAACTTTTCTCCGATGTGTAGTTCTTGAGTTATAAGCGGACATCAAGACAGACACTCCTCCTTTATATATATATATATATATATATATATATATATATATATATATATATATATATATATATATATATATATATATATATATATATATATATATATATATATATATATATATATATCTATATCTATATCTATATCTATATCTATATATATATCTATATCTATATATATATCTATATATATATCTATATATATATCTATATATATATCTATATATATATCTATATATATATCTATATATATATATAATATATATAGACTTGGCATTTAATATGGAATATTTTTTTCTGGTGGTGAACTTACTTTTCAAGATGTCTTAGAACCAAAAGTTCATTGGAATTATGTTGAAATTATTCTAGATTTTGTTAATGTGACCTTTAAAAGAAAGAAAAACCACATTTGACATTTCGAAACAAATAAATTGATCCTTGAAAGTGATGTAAACTGATATCAAACTCAATTCCTGGACAGTACTGTGTTAAACTTCTGTACGTTTTCCAGAAGTATCTCTTTATTTTGCACATTAGCCAAAAAATTTTTTAACAAAAACAAAAGTTAAATTACGACTGTGATTACAGACAGTAAAATTACAGTTCAGTACTTCGTGTAACCCCCACGAGCATTCGGGAGAGCACATACACGTTGAGGCATGCTGTTCACGAGATTTGCCAAGGTTTGGACAGGAATCGCTTGCCATGCAGTGACAACGGCCTGCTGCAATTCACGCACAGAGGTCGGCTGCTGGTCCAAGTGGTTGATTTGACGCGTTAATTCTGCCCACAAGTTCTCTATCGGATTCATATCCGGGGACATGGCAGGCCACTCCATATGCTCTACACCACGGTCAGCAAGAAAGTGTTGGATCATGCGAGCACGATGAGGCCATGCATTGTCATCTTGGAAGACAAAGTTTCCTTGAAAGGCTGCACGAGCAAATGGAAGCAATGTTTCTTCCAGAATGGCCCTGTACTTGAACTGGTTCAGGTTTCCATTCAGAACAACCAGGTCAGTTTTGCCACCTGCATGAAAAGCAGCCCAAACGGTCACCCCACCACCTCCAGCTTGGACTCTTGGCACTATACAATCTTTGTTGTAGGCTTCATGCACTTGTCTGCTCACTCGGACGCGGCCATCTTGACGATAGGCCAGAAATCTAGACTCATCACTGAAGATCACGTGATTCCAGTGTCCTGGCTGCCATTTGACGGTGCTCTCTCGCCCACTGCAATCGGCGCTGGCGGTGTTGTCTGATCAGGCGTGGCTTTCTCAGGGGACGCCTGGCACGATAGCCTGCTTGAACCAGTCGTTGGTTGAATAGCCTTCTGGATACAGGCACATTTGCCAGTTGCTGCCACTCAGCCCCAAGCCGATTAGCTGACTTGGTACGGCCATTGCGGACTAACCGGTGCAGCTGGCGATCATCCCTCCTTGTGGTTCTGCGGGAACGCCCTGGCCTCGGTATTGGAGTAGGGACACCCCTCTGAGCATTTCGTTTCAGGATCTTTGACACCTGACCTTGAGTGATGCCATACTGCCGAGCAATAGCATGCTGTTTCATGCCGTAATTTCGTTAAGCCACCACTCCATGACAAACAGCATTGTCGAGTTGACGGACCATCTCCAGAGGAAGTGGCAATAACCTTTGGAGACGTGCAGCAGTTTTCCACCAATACAGAACGCAACAACCCTTGTATACCCGACTGTGAAGCCAATCATCAAATGCACCTGTCCGTACATTTTGCCATGCCACCTGTGATATAATCCTGTTGTTGACTTCTTGCTGCGACAGACAATCAGTGACATGGTTCTTTTAACAAATAAATCACCAAAGTGTAAAAGAAACTCACTAGATTGATATACTGAGTTAAGAAAGTAAACCCAAGTCAAGAAAAAAAAAAATTCCATATTAAATGCCAAGTCTGTATATATATATATATATATATATATATATATATATATATATATATATATATATATATATATATATACACACACTCATGGCTACCCCCTGCTCGAGCAGGGAAAATGGCCTTAAAATGCCTGTTGTTGTTGTGTACTTATATATATATATATATATATATATATATACTCATCCAGTGCATCCAGAAAGTATTCAGACCCCTTCACTTTTTTCACATTTTATGTTGCATCCTTGTGCTGAAATCGTTTAAATTCATTTTTTCCCCTCATCAATCTACACTCAATACCCCATAATGACAAAGGGAAAACAGGATTTTAGAAGGTTTTGCAAATTTATTAAAAAGAAAAAACTGAAATATCACATTGACATAAGTATTCAGACCCTTTGCTATGACACTTGAAATTTCGCTCAGGTGCCTCCCATTTCTCTTGATCATCTTTGAGATGTTTCTACACCTTGATTGGAGTCCACCTGTGGTAAATTCAATTGATTGGACATTATTTGGAAAGGCGCACACCTGTCCATATAAGGTCTCACAGCTGACGATGCATATCAGAGCAAAAACCAAGCCATGAGGTCGAAGGAACTGCTTGCAGAGCTCAGAGACAGGATTGTGTCGAGGCACAGATCTGGGGAAGCCTACAAAAAAAATTCTGCTGTATTGAAGGTTCCCAAGAGCACAGTGGCCTCCATAATTCTTAAATGGAAGAAGTTTGGAACAACCAGGACTCTTCCTAGGGCTGGCCGCCCGGCCAAACTGAGCAATCGGGGGAGAAGGGCCTTGGTAAGAGAGGTGACGACGAACCCGATGATCACTCTGGCTGAGCTCCAGAGATCCTGTGTTGATATGGGAGAAACTTCCAGAAGGACAACCATCACTGCAACACCCCACCGATCTGGGCTTCATGGCAGAGTGGCCAGACGGAAGCCAAACAGTTCAATCGTGGTTTCATCAGACCACAGAAACTTGTTTCTCAGTCTGAGTCCTTTAGGTGCTTTTTTTGCAAACTCCAAGCGGGCTTTCATGTGTCTTTCACTGAGCAGAGGCTTCTGTCTGGCCACTTGTGAGATGCAGAGGCAAATACTGAGCTTCCATGTGCTTTTTCTCGAACAGAGTTTGCGTGAGTGAGGGGATAGAGAGGGAGCATACACCATGGACAAACTTGGCAGGTGGCACCAAGATAATGTGGAAGGAGACTCTATGGAGAGTTTGGCCTTGAGATTAGCAAGATCATATCTTCTGTTTTGCTTATGGGTGCATGCACACTTGTTGTGAGTTACATGGAGGGAGAGGTAGGAGGAAATTAATGGAAGGGAGCATTAAGTTTAGACTTGGGGAGAGCAACAAGTTGGGGTTGACTGGTAGAATGTGTACCTCTATGTGTACTGCTGGAGATGTAAAGGCAGGAGTTGTAAGACCAGAATCGAGACTGCAAGGCCACTGACCCTCCCTGTATGCAGTAAGTGAGAAGTAGACCTTGAGACTCAGCCTCCTGTCACCAGATGGCAATATATGGCTGATCGGTGGAGAATGATTGGAAGCAGCAGTACCATAATTCCACAGCACTTCACACTAAGGCCGTGTACAATGTTGTAAGCTGAGGAATAGGCTTTGTTGAGAATTTACTATATGGCAATTGGTTTTGTAGACGAACTTGAAGATTTGACTTGCTCACAACCTGGCTGGCAGATTCGTAAGGAACTAACTTGTGTCGAGGAAAGTCTTCTACAATTTCATACATAGGGGTTTCCAGTGAGGAAGTGAGGTTATTGAAGACCAACAGGCTGTTCCCAGAATGCTATCTTGAGGGGCACCGTCCTTTATTGGTGGAGCATGTGAGGGAATGCCATCAAAAACCACCCACTGTTTTTGAATGTGCAGGACATTGCCAACCCAAAAGGGGACCCCAGATACCATTAACTGAGTTTCGTAAGCAGACCAAGAAAGTTAAAAAAAATTCACTTTTTGTTTTTTCTTCTATGTTCTGATTTGATTAGAATGTAATGTTTATATTCTCTCATTTTTGTGCAGGCAATCTGGGAACAGGAACGTGTTCCACTGTGGCTAAAACCTTACAAAATCTTAGTAACATCTGCAGACAGTGGCATGATTGAGCCTATTGTCAATGCAGTGTCTATTCATCAAGTGAAGAAACAGTCGCAGCTGTCCTTGCTCAACTTCTTCCTGCAGGAGCATGGCCATTATAATACTGAGGCATTTCTGTGTGCACGAAGAAATTTTGTGCAGAGTTGTGCCGCATACTGTCTCGTTTGTTATTTACTACAAGTAAAGGACAGGTTTGTGGGGGTATTTGGGGGTTTTTGTTTTTAAAAACAGTTGTCATATTGTATAAATGAGTAAAACACTTGAGCATGATAATACATTGTCCATTGATGCCTATTTTTATATCCATGCTTTCATGTTTATCAGTACTCTCACAAACCATGAAACTCACACTCCAGCTGCAAGGATGCGTGCATGCCTTTGAAGCTATCCTGCAACCGTCATTATCTGACACTACTCCCAACATATCTTATCACAAGGATTGCCTGCACACATTCATCCACAAAAAAACACAGGAAATACAAGATGCAAGTGCCCCTCAATTCAGCCAGTCGGGAGCAGAGGAAATATTCCAACACCCAAATCCAAAATAACTCCAAACAACAACAACACAACATGCATTTTAAGGCCATTTTCCCTGCTAGAGCAGGGGTTAGCCTTGCGGTCCCCATGGTAATCTTCTCCATTTTGCCCTATTTTCTGCATCTCTCCTTGTTAACCCCCTTGCCCGCATTTCTTCTTCCACCATCTTAAGCCAAGTCTTTCTCGGTCTTCCCTGTCCTCTATTTCCTTCTACATTCATTTCCATCACTCTTCTCAACCAGTCACTTTCATCCTTCCTCAACACATGACCAAACCATCTCAAACTGTTTCTCTTCACAGCATCAATCACAGGCTCTATTCCCATCATCTTTCGCAATTCATCATTTGTCTTCCTCTCTCTCAACAATACTCTGCACATCCACCGAACCATTTGCATTTCCACCCTTTCCAGCCTTCGTTGCTGCTCTACGTTCATTACCCATGTCTCGCTCCCATAAATCATAACACTTCTCACACATGCAGCATACACCTTTCCCTTCAGCTTCAACGACACTCCCCTCCTCATCAGCACGCCACTCAGTTCCCGAAACTTCTTCCATGCACATCTCACTCTTGCAACCGTTGCCGAGTCTGATCCACCTTCTCCATTCAGCATGTCTCCGAGGTAGCAAAATGTTTTCACACCTTCCAGCTTCACGCCGTCTCCAAGATCCAACTCAACATTTCCTCCATCTGCCTCCTCCAACTCAACATATTTCCAAAATAACTCCAAAGCCATAACGTATTCTAAAGGATGTATAGCAAGTCCACTATTCAACATCTTCATCTATAGCGAGTCCACTATTCAAAATTGGCGACTGCCACCGTTCGAATAACTCAGGTACCCAGTGAATTTAAAGTGTATTAAAAAGGGGAGGAGAGAGGGGAAAAAAATCGCAAATGATCTTTAACAATCCAAAATACGCACCCTGTGGATTAATACGGACAGGAATATTAATTATCTATAAGGCCTTAATCATCCAAGAGAAGACGACAATAGAGTGACATGAGACAAATACCAGCCAGCATGAGACCTGGGTGCGAGTCGCGCAGTCCATCTGCTGATGCATGGCTCGTTGCCCCCGACTCCATTAAACGGACCATACTGCTGCAGAAGATAGCAGAAGGCAGAGGGTAACCCAGAACAGAGTGTGAAATCTACCCCACAGCATTTGAACGACCCTATTAAAGACGTCCTCACCAGTAGAAGATCTGAGGACGCCAGCAGCTCCCTCCCCAACGACTGTGAAAAGCTCAACAGGGAACTGGCCTCTGCACTGCTTCGAAACGAGGAACTAAAATTCAACTTGGGTGGCCGTTGTATTGAACCTCCTAATGCCCTGCCTAGTGACGTCGACGAGCCAAGCTTGCTCGGCGCCAATTGGTGGAGTTGGCGTTGATCCCTCCGCTCGACTCTCTCTGCCAGAATAATCTTGATGTCGTGGAATTGGGCCTAAACTTGTGCCTAAACTTGTGCATTATAGCTGTTCTTTCCTTCCGTGTAAGTGCTGCTTCATCAGGATGAACATCAGGATTGTAATACTGTAATCTTTTAGTGCGCATGAGATACTGAGATAGGTTACAAAGGATAACACATTAAATAGGGGTGGTGGGATAAGAAACAACTTCCAAGCTCGCCCCCCTCCTCTAAAACCTGGTGGTGCCTTGTTAAGTCCGTCTCTGGTATATGCTCCCCTTCCACCGACCGCCCTCTCTTCAAATGGCACCATAGCTGACTCTGTTTGTGAGAAGGCTGAATGCATCAATTCTGTTTGCTTCCAAATGTTGTCCCCAACCCATCACTCTCAGTACCCATCCTCCATGGGCTGAATACCAACTTCTCCTAGACGCTGTCTTTTGCACCTGAGAAGGTGGAGAAGTTCTTTCAACCCTCGACTCTGCTACTGGATTAGGCGGCATCAGCTCACCTATCCTTAAAAACCTGCTTTGCTGCTCTTGCACATCCTCTGCCATTTGCATGAGGCGATCTTATATCTGATTGGAAATCCACCAACATTACTGCATTAGTGCATTACATACAAAAGGTGCAAAAATGATCCCCTTAACTACAGATCTATCAGCTTACTTAAAATCATCAGCAAGGTCATGGAATCCATCATCGCAGTTGATATGCAATCGTTCCTTTTCTCCAACAACCTCATCTCAGATCACCAATTTGGTTCCAGACCATGTCATTCCACCTTGGACATGCTGCTTCTACTCGAACAATGGATTGAGGCCCTCAATGTCAGACATGAATGAGTTCAAGGCCATCTCTCTGAACATATTCTGTGCTTTTGATACAGTCTGGCATCCTGTCTTCCTCTCCAAACTCTCTGCAATGTCATCCAAGGCCAACTCCACACTTAGGTTACTGACTTCCTCTGCTGTCGTAGTCAACGTGTGACACTCGACAGAATCCTTTCATCTCCTCTCCCTGTCAAGGCTGGCCAAAGGCAGTGTTTTGGGCTCAGTCTTATTCCTAATCTTCATCAATGATCTCTGACTGGAAATTCCTCTTTATACATTTGCTAATGACTCGACCCTGTGCCGTTACGTCCCTCATTCTTCAGACAGACAGGCTGCAGCCTCTTCCCTCTCTTCAGACCTTGAAAAAAAAATCACAAGCTGGCCAAACACTTGGAATAGGTCTTCAATCCTGACAAATTTCACACGCTCACGAACTTTCTCCGAAAGGACAGTCTGGCAAACCCTCCTCTCTACTTTCTTAACAATCCTCTTGATGAAGTGCAGTCATTCAAACACCTGGATCTCACTTTCAGCCTTGATCTTTCTTTAGCGAACCACATTTCGAATTTGGCCTCCAAAGCCACTAACTGAGTATCTTCCATCATGCAAAGTCCTTCCTTGGCACACTTTAACTCCGATCCACCTACTAGGCCATCATCTGCAGCTTGAGGGACTACTGCTCTCCCCTGCGTGGGCTTTTAATGACCCCCACCTTTTGCTATGACGTACTTCGCCCCTCCCCCCTCCCCTCTCACTCGCTATTGGACTGGAGCCCAGTCGGGGTGTAGCATCCTCTCGTGACCCTTCACCCAGCAACTACGAGGTAATGCGCCACAGCTGAAGGAGTCCTTGCCGTTCCCCCGCCAAAACTTGTGCTGCAAGGCCTAGTGAATGATTTAAAATCGCATAAAGGCTTCCAAAGGGTAAAACATTAATATGGCCAAATTGAAGTGTGTGTGCGTGTGCGTGTGTACGTGTACGTACAAACACCTAAGATTGGGTGCTGTTGATCACGAAACCAAATCACACTTTTTGGTTGGTTGCTGGAACTCAACAACCACATTTCTGACCTCTCTCTGCAGGCACAATGGCAATATTCTTTTGGACCAAGAGGGTCACATCATCCACATAGATTTTGGTTTTATCCTTTCGAGCTCGCCACGAAATCTGGGTTTTGAGACATCTGCCTTCAAGCTGACGCAGGAGTTTGTCGATGTAAGTGAGATGCTACGGTTCCAAGAAAGTCAGCTGGGTTGATGGCTACTTCATTCTGGTGATCTTTCCACACTTTCCTAGTTTTTTTTTTTGTGGAAGGTACAAGGGCATTTTCCTCCCATGGTGCAATGTGAATTTCTTTCCAGGTTATGGGAGGACAAGACAGTGACATGTTCCTGTACTACAAGCTGCTTATGCTGCAGGGGCTTATTGCTGCTCGCAAGCACATGGAGCGTGTTGTGCAGATCGTGGAGATAATGCAACAAGGTGTGTGACTTGTGGCGTTGGGTTCTGATCAGTTGAATAGAAACTTTCCATTGCATATTGCTACTCGATTTCCTTTTGGTTGTGGTGTGTGTGCTTTGCACTATATTGAAATTTGCTCTTTTGCAGGCTCCCAGCTCCCTTGTTTTCACGGTGCCAGTACAATCCGCCAGCTCAAGGAACGTTTCCACATGAGTTTGACTGAAGAGCAGCTGCAGATGCTGATTGATCAAATGGTTGAGGGAAGCATGCGCTCTCTCACAACTCGCCTCTACGATGGCTTCCAATACATCACAAATGGCATAATGTGACACTGTTACGTTACAATTCAAAGCATCTCCCACTCTGCCCCCGTGGTTGGCTACGTCGTGCAAATCCTGAAAAGCTCTGCTGGCTCGAACTGAGACACCTGCGGATTTGTTAACTCTTCCCACAAGGCCTAAAACGCAGAAGTTACATCACTTGCCATTTTTCCCTGCCCCTCACCCCCCTCCCCCCTTCCTCCCATGGTCGTTGACACACCGGATATTGAAAGGGCAGTCGCTAAAGTTTATTTTCCTCTGAGGACCTGTATAAAAATCCAGCCTGACTGTTTACTTTGCCCATGTAATCCGCAGCATTCTCCAAATGCACGTGTTGGCCATTGAACAATAAATGTACAGTGCATTAAAAAAGACCCTGCAAATATCTGCAAATGCTGTTTGTCACCTCACACCTTCAACATGTGTGCTCTTGGGCGTTTTGGAATTTGAAGGACTCACGTGAAAAATTTGGCTATTTGCCTGATTCGTCCAAACCCTGGCATGGGTGTCACCAAAGCGGTTGCGGTTTGTATCAAGAGCCCATGTGAGACCAAGTCGTCGCAGCACTCATGCAGTTGTTCAAGGAAACTGTTTCATGCTTAAAGTAATGTGCCTAGTAATTGCTTGTGTAACACTTCTCTGGATTGTGAGAGAAGAGGGGGGGGACAGGAAGGGGTGGGTTATAGATGGACTATTTTTGTGTGCTCGTGCATGGTTGTGTTGAACAAAACGGTCTTGTTTAATTTTCACAAACTTTGCATTTTTGTTTGAAAAGCTGTAAATGGGGCTGACATTTCCTTAATTCTTGTATAGTTTTGGCAAAGTCTTCCATGGGCTAACTAAAGTGTCGATCAATGCTGTGAAATGAGTGACTACTCTGGTCATCACATCTCGTCCGTAGGTCTTGTCAGCGGACAGCTTGTAATCGGAAAAACAATGTTGAAAGCCTTTGTCTCCTGTTTTTGTTTTTGATGATTATGAATGTACTGTTGTTTGATTTGATGGGGCCCGCAAGGCTAACCCCCGCTCTACCAGGGGAAATGGCCTTAAAATGCCTCCTTGTTGTTGTTGTTGTTGTTGTTTGATTTGATAATCATTGTGTTTCAACTCTACCATTAACAGCATCATCAGCAGATCGAGCTTTTGTCTCTGCCCATATGTTTTTTGCATCTGGGTAGTTGATATTTGCGGGGTTTTTTTGTACAGGTGTAGATCTCGTAGCAGACGACTGTTGAGATCGAGAAGCGCGTTAATTTTGTATTAATTTGTCTCGTATGTGAACTTTTGAATGCTGCATGTGTTTTGTTTAATCTGTTGTGTATAAGGTGTGTTGCATTGCAGAGTTCTCCAGACTGTAAGTGTTTTTAACCTTTGCTTCTTAGCCTCTTTTTTTTTTTTTCTTTTTTTTTTATAATCTATTGTGTATCCTGTGGATTTATTTACCGCTTTGTATTACTCTGCGATCATGCCATTTTCTCTTTAAACTGCACCAATCTGTTCTGTGTTTTGCTGTTCTGCATCCACTTGGTCTATCTGTTTTATAACGAGCTGTTGTGCGTCTGTGTCCTCAACCCCCTCGCTCCCGCTCACCCTTTACCTGCAATGTTAACCTTTTGTGCCAGCAGGGCTAATTTCACTGTGAAACAACTGCTTGCTCCAAAGCCCTCGGCTTTTGTGCATAATGGCAGAGGATGCATTAAGATGTTTGTTTTTTTCCTATCGATGCAATACACCACCACACAGCCCATGGTTTTGGGGTTTTTTTTGGGACACTTACCTGTGTTTTATGCACTGCGTATAGCTTGGTCTGCCTGCATCATGCCGTGCCAGGATTTCACCGAAACGGTCTGCCTCTGCTTTTATGACTTTGCCATTGCAAGACATTTTGTTAAAGTCCAGATCGAGCGTCAGTTCTAAAAGTTCAACCACATCCCTGCTTTAGGACTGTTGACTTGGGGTCCACTGCTTCCTCTTAACAGGTGCAATTGATTTGGATCAGTCACTGTAGTTGGTATTTAATAGCCAAACTAAGCGGTTATTTTGTAAGGAGTGAACAAACTTGCAATCAACCAAACTAGCTCCCTTTTTTTTCTTTTCTTTTTTTAATTGCACATGTGGGAAAGGATGTTTTTATGAATATTATAAAAGACTTGTCCACTGTTGGTGTTTGTTTCCCAGAATTGGAATTTTCTTTCCTTTGTCCTCTGAAAGCAGTTGTTTACTTGCATAATGTAATACGAGTGAAACAAAATTTGTACAATTTGATTTCTTTTTTGTTTCTGTTGAAGTATATGAATGAAGTGATGAGACGGCTGCACATGCACCCGTTTTGTCTTTTGTCCATACTTGAATTGTAAATGAAAGTAAATGCAGACACAAAGGAAGGCTTCATGTGCATTTTTAATCTGCTGTTTGATTCCCATTCGAGATGATTGAAATAATCACTTTAATGACACGAGATAAGTTAACGGGTTGAATTGTTTGAAGGAGAATTTTGTATGCAGGGTAGCCAATGTTTTTGTTTTCGTTTTGTTTTGGGTTTCTTTTCTTTTTTTCTGTTGCAGGTAGAGAGAGCTATTTGGAGTATGCATGTTCCTTGAAACTTCACTCTGTCCGAGGAAGAAAAGTAATTTTGTAAGATTATCATTCTTGCATCTCCCACGTTTCATGTTGTGTACAATAAATGACAAGTTTTAATAATCGTTCTGTTTGTACTCCCACCTGGTCGTGATAATTTTTTTTTGTAAGTCTGCGCTCGCGAAGCAAAAAGCAGGGTTAGCCATTCGGTTCAGTACGTGTGGCATGCGTGTCTGCATTTTTTAAAATTCATTTTCTCGGCAACCGTTGGTCCGATTGACAAACTTCACTATTGGATCGCATGCCGCCTGTAGAATGTTTTTACTGATAATTATGACCTATGTCATGTGGTACA
Organism: Myxine glutinosa; assembly: GCF_964187855.1. Classification (NCBI taxonomy): domain Eukaryota; kingdom Metazoa; phylum Chordata; class Myxini; order Myxiniformes; family Myxinidae; genus Myxine; species Myxine glutinosa. The sequence goes on along the minus strand of NC_136267.1, from coordinate 116,653,381 downwards.
GGCGACATCTTGGAAAAATCGAAAAACATTGCACCTCTATCTCTGAAACCACTCCATGAGAAAAAAATATTGAAATATGGTGCGTTGTGAAGTACTCCCCATTGGGAATGAAAAAATGAATGAATGATCGTTTTAAGGCCATTTTCCCCGCTAGAGCGGGGGTTAGCCTTGCGGGCCCCATGACAATCATGGTTCCCTGTTTGCGGCAATGTTTTTACGGCCGGATGCCCTTCCTGACGCCAACCCTTGGTCGCCTCACGATGCGCAGGGATATGGTGTACCTATTCTAAGCCGGGGTACACACCGGAATCCAGAGACGAGGATTTTAAAAATTAAGCGATTCTTCAAAATTGAGAGATGGGGCCAGAAATGATATATATCATGATATTTAAAAAGGTTGTGGATGACAAAAAGTTGGATGACAAAACTTGGTGAATGAGTTGGTTAAATGACAAGAACAAGTGGATTAGCTTTTGGTTGAGGTGCAAATCCAGATCCAGCCTATCGGTGGGATACAAATCTGGATCCTCAGACTTGCATTCATTTCTACATATTGAAAGCCATGAGCTACCTCGGACAAAAACGGCAACAAGAAAGCAAACGAGCCACATGCTGGTTTCAAGTTGTACACAACCTTCAGTCCCAGCTATCATCTTTTCCGGCCCTGGAAACGAAGTCGTCCCCGGCACCATCGTGCGACCACATAATGGTGCCTCTTCTCCAATGATACTTCTACCACTGCTGGCTCCGGCCAATGACTCAGAACCTGCTCGAAGAACTACAGACCCGCTTAACAGCACACGAGACGAGACACACGTGCACTGCACCTCATCCCGTCTGATCTGCTCATTTAGGACAGTGAATATGAATGAATGATCGTTTTAAGGCCATTTTCCCCGCTAGTGCAGGGGTTAGCCTTGCGGGCCCCATGACAATCATGGTTCCCTGTTTGAGGCAAAGTTTTTATGGCCGAATGCCCTTCCTGACGCCAACCCTTAGTCGCCTCCTACGATGCGCAGGGATACAGTACAGTGTACCTATTCTAAACCGGGGTACACACCGGGACCATTTAGGACAGTGAAAAGTAAAAAATAAGTAATCAGTGAATTGGTGGATTTCTACCAAAATGACCTGCAATCACCAGTAACAATTGTTAGAGGTGTGCAGCCGTCAGATAATGGGGTTCCAACCACAGCAGCAAAAACCCTCAAACATGCAAATCATTCTTGTCCAACATCCACTGCCTGATGTTTCTCTTTTGCACGATACCCGTAACATCACGGAAGTGTGAGTGGTCTATTAGCAGACTGAGACGTCTTAAGACTCACATGAGGCAAACAATGCGTGAAGATCGGATGAATGGACTTCCACCAACGCATATTCATTATGGTGTGGACTTAGATATGAATATCATCATTCATGACTTTGCAGGCCAAAATCCACGAACAATGGAGTTTCTGGACATCCTTTAGTAGAGCTAGTTGACTACAAGAGCTAATTATGTACAAATAGGAAACCGTCACTTCACTCAGTAAGCCGGCCGGCACAAGCTTACATACATCACTATTGAGGACAACATCCCCTTTTAGCTAAATACTGTCAAGTGAAAAATAAAAGACAAATACATCGAGTTGAATAAGGCTTGATGGTAGATTGTATGATCTATGAACATCTTAACCTCAAATGAACCCCCCCTAAAAATTTTCTGGATCCACCCCTGTACGTTTACTTCCTGTTGAGTACCACACTGTTTTTCTGTGATGTCCATCAACATTTACAATTCAGCCATATCTATGGGATCCTCTCTCGGGCCTGTCCTAGCAAACATATTTGTTGGTTATCATGAACGACGTGCTTTCGCCAATTTACATTCTGCAATTTTAGTCCCAACTATCTATTTATCGGTACATAAATGACATCTTTGCTGTTTTCACGTCTACCTTAAGTGGTGAAGTCTTTCCGGAACACATGAATGCTCTCCATCCATCCCTGCAATTCACTTCAGATGGAACGCTCTGGTGCACTCCCATTCCAGGATCTTGCAAGGCCCCATTGGGAATAAAATGTTAATGTCATCGGTACCTTAATTATGACGTCATAATTCGACTACACAATTACATGAGAACAAATTTATGGTGCAATCGCTCACGTGGTCTGGCAGCCATATTGGATCAAAATAAATAAATAATTAAAAGCCCCTCAAAAGCAAAGTTGGCTCGCACCAAGTTGACTGCGTGGGGTAAGTATTCTATGAATAGTTTAAATGTACTGTTATGTTTGTAGGGGGTAGACAATGATTACCGTAGACCAGGTAGAATGCATAGATTAGTGTGCTCCGATTGTCGTGAAGAAGAAGAACCACCCCCATGTAATAGGTAGGGACTTTGTATTAGACCGGACTGTCGGGTTAAGTTTGTATATTTGTCCCCATCAGAGGAGTGGGGCTTATTAATTGGCTTGAGTATTATGGGTAAATTAATTCCCTGTTTGTAAATACCTCTGTAATCTATGCCTTTGTTCCTTATGACACTGCACTCGACACTAACCAAACTGGCCCATTAAACTACACTAATTAATAATAAAACTAACCGGAAACTCAGATCGAACAATACCGCTGGCGCCGCAGCCGCTACATCACTACAAGGACGGGCAGGCCGAGAGCCACACCCAGAAGAGCGGTGATTGGGCGGGGGGAGTTGATTGGCACAAGCCCGGGTAAGATGAGACTTGCTGATAGGAGCAGAGATGGACTACAAAGAGGTGGCACACACTGATTTGTGAAGCAGGGATGGATGACAGTGCGACGTGTACAAAATAGTTGGAGCGGTGGACATCTTCCCTTCTCGTTCTGGATGTCATAGTGAACGGTTGGACATTTTCCCTTCTCGATTTGGATCTGTCAGTGAACGGTTGTGTACCGCCATCTTCTCCTCGTTCCCCTCTGGCGTCTGGGATTGAGAGCGAACGTTCCCTCTTGCGCCTCTCGTTCAAAAAGCGATAGTGGAAGGTTGTGCTTCGCTCTCTGCACGGGGAGGCTTCATCGCGGACCGGCCGTGTTCCGAGAACTTGCTGGTGGTCGTGCAGAGGCAGAACTGTGGACCGAGAGCTGCAGTTTCATGCGCGAGGACGATGAAGACAGGCACGGCTGGAGAAGCGAGCTGCACGCATGCTCGTTTGCTTCGCGCGGGAGGCCTACGTCACGCCCACAAGCAGGGCCTAGTGAACGAGGACGTACTGAGGCCTGCTTCCCGCCAAGGCAGAAGCCGCGTCCGGATTGCGCGCGATGGGATTGACGATTCCTGGCGAGACACACCAGCTGATTTGAGCTAAGTAATCTACTAAATAACACTTTTTATTTTCAGTTATCTTTCCCTTTCGTCTGTCTTTGGGTCTGTTTGTGGGGACGTCCCATTTCGGATTTTAGTTTTATTGAGTGTGCATTTTATTTGTTACCGGCATTTTATTTAATAAGCCTGTTTATTTTTGTACAATTTAATTCCGTTTCGTGTGTGGTTATTTATTACAGCGTCGAGGACATTGGGGGGTCCGTGAAGGCAAGGCTCCGGTTTCTCTCCCGTTTGCTCCCATCGCGTATTAGCTCCGCCATTGAACTGAACGCCTCAGAGTGTTAAAGCTCGTTTGGTCATCCGTGCTACCCTACGGTGTTCACCACAAAGGGTAGTCACACGACAGTACTTTCTGCACTTTTGATCTACTTTCAGTTATCGTGCCCTCAACAGATTTCTGCCTGAACTTGGTGTACATGATTATTCAGAAAATATGGTTTCTGCTTCATATAGCTCAATTCACAGACGACTTGACAAAATCATTATGAACTCATTTACAGTCATGGCCAAAAATATTGGTGCCCTTGCACTTTTTTCAAATAATGCATCATTTCTTCCAGAAAATTGTTGAAATTAAAAAATATTTTGGTATCCACATATGTATTTCTTTGGTTTGTAGTGGAACAAAACAAAAAAGCTGAAAAAAATTACTAAATCTTAGCTTATCCACACAGAAATCCTAAAATGGCCTGGACAATATTATTGGCACCTTTTAGAAGTTGTTAGAAAAGAAGCCAAGGATGGACAATCTCAAGGCTGCAAGTCCATCTCCAGAGACCTTGATGTTCCCGTGTCCAGCGTATGCAATGTTATCAATCAGGAAGTTTAAGGCCCATGGCACTGTAGCCAACCTCCCTGGACGTGGCCACAAGACAAAACTTGTTCGATGATTGCAGCGAAGGATTGTTCGAATGGTGGATGAAGCACCTCGATCAACCGCCAAACAGATTCAAGCTGACCTCAGACACAAGGTATGGCAGTTTCAACTCGCACCATGCGTCGCCACTCAATGAAAGGAGACCCAGGAGGACCCCACAGCTGCTGAGACAGACACAAGAAAGGCTGACAGTAGTTTGCCAAAACACACCTGAACAAGCCAAAATCCTTCTGGGAGAATGTCCTGTGGACAGATGAGACCAAATTAGAGCTTTTTGGTAAAGCACATCTCCGTTTACAGAAAACAAACAAAGAAATGAAGCCTTCAAAGAAAAGAACACTTTCCCTACAGTCAAACATGGAGGAGGTTCAGTGAAGTTTTGGGGTTGCTGTGCTGCCTCTGGCACCGGGTGCCTTGAATGTGTTCATGGCATCATGAAATCAGGAGATTCCCAAGACATTTTGGAGCGCAATGTTCAACCCAGTGTCAGAAAGCTTGGTCTCCATTGAAGGTCATGGGTCTTCTAGCAGGACAATGACCCGAAACACACTTCAATAAACACCCAGGAATGGTTCAAGACAAAACGCTGGACTGTTCTGAAGTGGCCAACAATGAGTCCAGATCTAAATCCCATTGAACACCTGTGGAGAGATATGTAAACAGCAGTTGGGCGAAGGCACCCTTCAAATCTGGGAGAACTGAAACAGTTTGCACAGGAAGAGTGGGACAAACTGCCAGTAGATAGGTGTGGGAAGCTCATTCATGGCTATAGGAAGCGCTTGACTGCAGTTATTTTGTCCAAAGGCCGTGCTACCAAATATGAAGCCAAGGGTGTCAATAATTTTGTCGATGCCATTTCTTTTTATTTTCTGATTTTAAAGGATTTATTAGGTTCTGAATCAAAAACAAAGGTTCTGTAATATTAACAGTGAAATGGAGAATTGTGGAGACCAAATACTTTTGTCAATTTCAACTTATTTTTAGGGAAAATTATGAGTTATTTGAAAAAAGTGCGAGGGTGCCAATATTTTCGGCCAGGACTGTATGATAAATAATAGTCAGGGCATGGATTGGGACCCCATTATCAAAAATCCCTATTTCTAGTACTATTTGAACTTTTTTGCAATTATACTGTTTGCAAAAGTCACAACATTTTATGATAAAATTTGGTGTTGAGGCCTATATTTGAAGAACTTGAAATTAAAACAGGCAATTACAATTTACAAATTACTACAACTAACAATTTTGGAAGTGTGGTCATGGACTGTGCTGAATTTAAAACTGGAGGAGTATTTATGGGTTTTGTTTTCATTACGTATGCAAATATGAAATGTCACCCCCACCCCCTGCCCTTCCCCTTGTGCTCCATTAAATTTTCCCATCCCATAATGTCTCCCAAACATTTCTCTTTTGTAACCCCAATCCTTTTTTGGTGAGTGTGTAGGGCATTAATCGTTGGCCTCTTGTACAAGTACTTACTTTATATAGGTACAGTGCTCTAATGTTCTCGATGACAAAGGTACTGTTAAAAAAGGTACTTGGCAACTGACACTGATAAATTACAACTTGTATAAGTCGTTGTTTCAAAGTTCACATTTGGTTCCAACCTGTACCATGCACCTGGTGTGTTGACGAAGGCATCTCAGTGTACACTATCTGGAATGACCCCCAAACTCTATGAAATCAATTGAAATCCTTTTGGTAAAGGGTTTGCATATATACGGGGCAATGTATACCCACAAGGTTAGTACACCCTCTTACAGGATAGACCATGATATTCCACCATTGACAAACTTTATTCCACCTCATTTTCCATCTTCAACGTATTTAATGCAGCAGGAAACCCACTGAAGATTTGTGCCACATATTTGCTGCTCTCCCAGTCCTGTCCTTGCCCCAGCACCCAATTGAGACCTTATGGTCGTGTATGTTTATTTATTTTGAGGCGTTGTGTGGTGTATTGGGTTTTGTGTGTGGTATTTTTGAAGCATAGACTAGTACATATAGGCTCGGGTTAGTCCTCAGCAGGTCCAGTCTCCATAAGGCAGTGGTGTGATCGGAGTGTGAGCTCTCCCCTTCCCCTCCCTCCAACCCCCATTGCCCCCCACATCCCCCGCCACACCAGCGCTCCATAAATAGACCGCGAGCGCCGTTGAACTTCGTTCGCGCGTTTCCTCGTCCTCCCCAAGTGAGTTTTTGCCGTCGTCGTGTCTTGCTGTCGCTTCCCTCAGGCTCTATCTTCTTTTTCTCCTCAGCGCATGTCTCTCAGCAGGAAATGGCATCGGGGGTGGTGGACCGTGGTGCGAGGGTGATGCGCTTCAAGTTTAAGTCAAAAGGGCATCTTGTGTATAGTTCCTGTGAATAATACCTGATGTGCTTGCAGGAAGGTGTTGTGGCCTACGTACGTACGTCGCTTTGCTCGCTATATCAGCATATGAATGCATAGTTGTAGAGCTGCTTCCAGCCACTTGCTTCTTGCTTCCCATGCATCCATTGGCGTGTTGACCGAGTGAGTAACATATGCTATTTGTGGTGCCAACACTGTCTCGCAGCGGTTTTACACACATGGTTAGTCCGGCGACCAGCTGTCAGAACGTTTTATTTTATATTCTGTGCAAAACTCCATATTCAGTCATGAGCAACGATTTGTGAACGAGGGGAAGGCATCAAGTCCACCGTCATGAGTGAACTCGATGGTATTCATATAATACGTACCCCACGCAGTCAACTTGGTGCGAGACAACTCTTCTGTTTTTTTATTTGTTTTTTTTAAATCAAATATGGCTGCCAGACCACGTGACCAGTGACATAAATTCCCATTCTCCAATCTAATTGCGTAGATCATGCTCAAGAAATTTCAAACTGATCGAACTAAGCATTGTACTTGTCGAATTATGACGTCATAATTAAGGCACCAATGACGCTGTCATTAACAACACTTATTCCCCATGCGGAGTTCATTACAATGAGCCACGTTTCTTTTTTCTTTTTTTCCCCCATAGAGGGGTTTCGGAGATATAGAGGTGCACATATATATTTATATATATAACCACCGGACCGAGAATGTGATTATGATGATTAGTTTGTTAAAATTAGCGACAGAAGTGCCCGTGGAGAGTTCGAGGAGAAAGGATAATGAGTTTGGGACTAGAGGGAATGGGATAGATGAGACAATACCCTGAGTGGGGAAGAAGGGGACAATGGCTCAAAAATGGCATAATTTTGCTTTTTCAATATGGAAAGGACCCTCGTGGACTATTATGCTGTGGAGTGATATTGAGGATAAGCTCTTACGGTGTATAAAATACTTAAATGGTTCTGCGTCTCAAACAGCATATGCCAGTCCAGGCTCGCCTTCTCGTGGTGGGGTTGTTTCCATTAACGCGTGTAGAAGTGAAAAGCGAATCTCTGGTGCCTTGAAAACAGTTGCTTTAGGCAGATGGGGCTCATTAGCCTTGGTAGGCAGCACGTCTAGCAGAAGGAAACACTGAATACAAATCTGCCGCTGCCTTGCGGTTCAGGGTTTAATGGGGTAAAATCAGCAATACTTCTGAAAGAAGCTGCCTTTGCATTTGTAACCCGTGGGCTAACCTTGGGTAAGGTGTATTACCTCCATTTTAGCCTCCCGATCAGGGTTGCGTGAAGCCACGAGAGCTGTTGGTGGAGGGCGATGCTTGAAGCTGGCACATATTGCCAGTAATGGCTGGGCTTGATGCAAGGCAGAGTATTCTCTTTTTGAGAACAATGGCTAGGATCACTCGTCTATTTTTGACACTACCCGGAAGAAGGCAATGGCAAACCACTTCTGTGCATGCCAAGAAAACAATCGTGATCAGAAATCCAAGAAATATAGGGCTATGGTGCTGGATGATGAGCCCCTCGTGTTTGAAAGAACCTGGCCGTTACAATGGGATTGGATCCAACGAGCAATGAAATCCAGTTGCTATGGTCACCAGAAATGAAAGTTGAACTCTGACCTTCTCGTACTTCACAACATTGCAACATGGAATGCAAAGTCAACGAATCAAGGAAAGTTAGATATAACAAGCGTTACGCCGAGGTCCCCCGTCGGGGAAGTGATGTGAGTTGACAAAGTGGAAGACGCAGAAAACATGCTATGATATGATATTTCGCTCACAAGGTTCAGACATACATGGAGGCGGCCATCTTGGATTTTGACGTGGGTTGCACCCACACACCAAATTCGAATGCGGTCCTTCGCTTACGCACGCACGCACGTACGCACGCCCGCACGGACGGACACACTGACGGAGGGGAAAACCATAGTCCCCCTTTCGCTCCGCGGTGCGACGGGGGGCAATAAAGAGGTGGAGAGGATGAGAACTGGAAATGTTGGGGATAAGTGAACTTCGATGGGCTGGTTCAGGGCAGTTTCAATCTGGCGATTCCAAAGTGTTCTTTTCTGGTCAGGAAACCTGTAAAAGAAATGGAGTGGCAGTGATTTTTAATAAAACTGCAGGGTCAGTAATTGAATACGATCCAGTCGGTGATAGCTTAATATTTGTGAGGTTGATAGGGCATCCGATGAATACCACCCTCATTTAGATATCTGCTCCAAGTTCTGTAGCAGACGGAGAAAATGTTGAGGAGTTTATGGAAAGTTGCAGGAACTGGTAGAACAGGTGCCTAAATGCGATATTTTAATCATTATGGGAGACTAGAATGTAAAAATTGAAGAAGCAGCAGCACCATGGATTGCAGGAAAGCACAAACGTGGTACCCAAAATGAGTGAATACTCGAGTTCTGTGTGGATAATGATCTTGTAATTGCAAACACATGGTTCAAACAACGCAAGCATAGACTGTACACATTGACGTCACATGATGGGTAACGTAGAAATCATATTGACTATCATTCTAATCAGCGGAACATGGAGAAGTGCAGTGCAATGTGTGCCAAAACTATACCAAGTGCAGACTGTGGCACAGATCATGAACTCGATCCTCATGACAAAACTATAAGTCAAATTGAGAAAAGTGATAAAAATCAAAAACTCAGACCAGATCTGACCCTGAAAACATCTAAACTAGAACGGCTCTCATAGAGCGCATAGTCTTGCCTCGCACATTAATTTTGAACAAAAGTACCATCATGAACTGAACACGCTACTATCATGGCCATATACACATATCCATGCACCCTATTATGTCACAGTTTATTGGCATGGGTTATGATGTCATAAATTCAATTCTTCACCACATCGGATCGTAGATCATATCTATATGAAGTTTCAGACTTTTTGGATAAGAATTTCAATTCAACCAATTATGACTGGAATACCACTTCTCCAGTGACATCATTGTTAGCACCCTACATACCCCATGGGGAGTTGATGACATATGCTGTTTTAATTTTTTTGTTGTTGAGCAGTTTCGGAGAATATGAGATCCAGATTTTTTTCTTTAATCCAATATGGCTGCCATACCATGTGACCGATGATGTCTGAGTTAGCATTAAAATATTCCCCATGGGGAAGTCCCTCCTATGTAAAGTTTTTCGCATCGATTGGACAACTGGTTGGAGAGAACCATTTTTTAAATAGAAAATATATGGATACAGACACAGACGGGCATTGCAATAGTCTCACATCCCCTTCAAGGCGAGACTAGATAAGATACCAGATGAATTGTGGCATGAGGTTGAAGACGTTGTAAAATAAGAGGCCAAAAGCAAGGAGAAAGTACAAGGTTAATGGCTGACAGAAGAGGCAATACATATTGCTGATAGAAGAAGATATGAAAACCAAAGGTGCATGTAGAGAGGACATTGAATGGTTAAATGGCGACTACCAACGATAAATTGGGAAAGACAAACATTTCCGAGGCCTGCATAGAGACAAACGGTGACAACGGATTGGGAAAAGCAATATGTCTTTTTTAAAAGGTCAGAAATTACAGGAAAGTTTAGGTCAAGGATTTGGGTCCTTAAGAGTAGATAGAACAGGAAACGATCTGATGGAAGAAACACAGGTGAAAGAAAGATGTAAGGATTATATTGAAACTCTATACAAACAAGATAGCAATATGATGGCAACCCTGGAAGAAAGAGAATATGAGCAAGAATCAATAGTGATTGCATGTGAGGTATGTGGAGCCCTGAAAGGGCTTGCAAACTTAAAACCAGGTGCTGATGAAATTCCAATACAACTCTTTAATCTAATTGGGCAATGGAAACTTTAACAGCTATCTGTAGACATATCTGGAGCAGGATTGTAAGGCCCAAAAGGTGGAAGCAATGAGTCTACATATCATTCCCAAAGAAAGGGGATACAAAGGAATGTTCAAATAATCGAACCTTTGCCGTGATTTCACATGCTAGCAAGATGTTACTGAAGATCATTCTACACATAATAGAAGACTTCATTGAGAAATGTTTGCTGAGCAAGCAGGTTTCAGAAGAGGAAAAGGTACAGGAGATAAAATCGCAAATTTGAGGTGGATCATGGAAAAAGCAAAGGAATATCAAAGGAAGGTGTATCTCTGTTTAATAGATTACTAGCAGAGGTACATGTGCCATGCACGGGTGGAGCCGAATAGCTTAAAAAAAAAAAACGTTTCGAGAACATTTATGAAAATTCCCACCCACTTTAGGACATGTGCAGTGCCGGGACCCCAAAAGCTGCACACCTGTGAATGTGTTTACATGCGAGCAGCTTCGCACGGTTGGAAACCAAAAATCATAATTGTATTGCGAAATCGATGAAACCTCCCACCCACCTCAGGACAACTGCTGGGACATCTAAAGGTTCCACAGAAAGTTTGGTGGGGCTAGCCCCAAAACTGAGGGAGTAGTTCGTGGAAGGACAAACAGACATTCCTGCTTTATTATATACAGGGTGTCCACAAAGTCGCACATCATCGGCAAAACCTTTCTTTGTAAGGTTGGCTACATCAGCTGTTCGAAATGTGTCCCACCAATTTCAAAGCGTTTTTGTAAATGGAAAAGCAGGTTTCTCTGAATGTTCTTCAACATATCCGGGATAATTGTCCGGCATTCTCTCCCCTTACTTGTTCAATCGGTATAGCAAGTGTATCATGAAGAAATCAAACTAGGATGGCATAGGCGTTGGAGTTGGAGGAAAATGTATCAACAATGACAACGGATCAACAATGACAATATCATCAACAATCACAAAAGGTCTGCTGATGATACTTCTCTGTTGGCAGAAACTAAAGCGGATTGGATGAAACTGCTGCAAGCAATGAAGAAGAGAAGTGAAAAAGTTGGTCTTTATTTAAACCTTAAAAACAAACAATGAATCTAGTCAATTGAGATTTGTGTGTTGAGATAGGAAGACAATCACTGGAAATAGTGGAAAGCTTAATCTTCCTGAATTCGAAGATCGAAGTGAGTGGAGAATGTGGAGGATAAATTAATAGTAGACTGTTAGCATTGGGGGGGGGGGGGGCAGTGATGTCAGGATTGGCAAGAATTGGGAAAGACAAAGATGTGACAAAACAAACCAAGAGGAGGCCGATGAATGTTCTGGTATTTCCACTTACAATGTATGATGGGGCAAAAACTGGAAAAATGTGATGCTGAGGTCAATGACCTCTCAAGGTCACCAGAGGTCAGATACAAATTGCCTCCACGTCTGAAATAAAACCTTGGGGTATGTAGATTATATGCTGAAACTTTCATGCTTTCGTCATAAAATGCACAATTGGTTTGCCTATCTGCCCCACTATCTACAGGATATGAATGAGCTTCGGGAAGCAGTGCAGGATATGAATGTTTGGAGATATCTGATCATAAATGTCACCAGAAGTCGGACATGACCTAACGGAACTAGATAACTAACAAGTACAAATACATTCAAAGTACACCGCCCCATGCCAAATAATTAAATATGCTGCAGCGCGGCATTGCCGGGGCGCCTCCGGCGCCCGGCAATACCGCAGTGCAGCTCATTGAGGCTGCATTGGGAGGGAGAGGTGTACACTAATTGATTGATTAATTGTATAATTAAAATCAATAAAAGATTATCACAAAATATTTTCATAATCAATTGGCTAATCGCATAACTAAACCACTAGTGCTTCATCCGAAGATGTATCTTTTAGAAATTTAATTAAATAAGTCATTTGTAAAAAATTAAATAATTAATTGATTACTCAATAAATAATTAATCGATTAATCAATAAATAATTAATAGATGAAATGATTAATCAATAAATCAAAAATATCCTTGATAGCCACATCACTTGGTCACTCATGTCCAAATATTAGCTTCCCAGCTCAAAAGGTGCCTGAGATATTGGCCAAATGAGAAAGAAAATATATAAATGATTAATAATGAAAATAAATAAATAATAATCATAAAAAAATTAAATTATTAATCAATTTGGTCAGAGAACACATAAACTACCACTATTTCATCAGAATCTGTAACTTTAAAAAAAAAAAATTTTTTGTCATTAATCGAATAATTAAATAATTAATCGATTAATTGATTAATTAATAAATCAAAAATATCCTTTGCAGCCAAATCACCTGGTCATTGGCATGTCCAAATATCAGCTTCCTAACTCAAAAGGTGCCTGAGTTAATAATGGTCAGAAGAGAAAGGAAATTTGCTTAATTAAATAAGTACTTAATTAATCGCTAATAATTAAATAACTCCTCAATTTATTGATTATTCAAAAAACAAAAAATACCGTTTTTGAGAAAGGACTTGCTCACTACTGTGCCGAAATTTCAGCTTCCTACCTCAAAGGATGGCTGAGATATCGTCCGGACAAACAAACAAGAAAACAAACAAGAAAGAAAACAAGTACACATACATTCAAAGTACACCGCCCCATGCCAAATAATTAAATATGCTGCAGCGCGGCATTGCCGGGGCGCCTCCGGCGCCCGGCAATACCGCAGTGCAGCTCATTGAGGCTGCATTGGGAGGGAGAGGTGTACACTAATTGATTGATTAATTGTATAATTAAAATCAATAAAAGATTATCACAAAATATTTTCATAATCAATTGGCTAATCGCATAACTAAACCAGTAGTGCTTCATCCGAAGATGTATCTTTTAGAAATTTAATTAAATAAGTCATTTATAAAAAATTAAATAATTAATTGATTACTCAATAAATAATTAATCGATTAATCAATAAATACTTAATAGATGAAATGATTAATCAATAAATCAAAAATATCCTTGATAGCCACATCACTTGGTCACTCATGTCCAAATATTAGCTTCCCAGCTCAAAAGGTGCCTGAGATATTGGCCAAATGAGAAAGAAAATAAATAAATGATTAATAATGAAAATAAATAAATAATAATCATAAAAAAATTAAATTATTAATCAATTTGGTCAGAGAACACATAAACTACCACTATTTCATCAGAATCTGTAACTTAAAAAAAAAAAATTTTTTTGTCATTAATCGAATAATTAAATAATTAATCGATTAATTGATTAATTAATAAATCAAAAATATCCTTTGCAGCCAAATCACCTGGTCATTGGCATGTCCAAATATCAGCTTCCTAACTCAAAAGGTGCCTGAGTTAATAATGGTCAGAAGATAAATGAAATTTAATTAATTAAATAAGTACTTAATTAAACGCTAATAATTAAATAACTCCTCAATTAATTGATTATTCAAAAAACAAAAAATACCGTATTTGACAAAGGACTTGCTCACTACTGTGCCGAAATTTCAGCTTCCTAGCTCAAAGGATGGCTGAGATATCGTCCGGACAACCAAGAAAGAAAGTAAACAAGTACACATACATTCAAAGTACACCGCCCCATGCCAAATAATTAAATATGCTGCAGCGCGGCATTGCCGGGGCGCCTCCGGCGCCCGGCAATACCGCAGTGCAGCTCATTGAGGCTGCATTGGGAGGGAGAGGTGTACACTAATTGATTGATTAATTGTATAATTAAAATCAATAAAAGATTATCACAAAATATTTTCATAATCAATTGGCTAATCGCATAACTAAACCAGTAGTGCTTCATCCGAAGATGTATCTTTTAGAAATTTAATTAAATAAGTCATTTATAAAAAATTAAATAATTAATTGATTACTCAATAAATAATTAATCGATTAATCAATAAATACTTAATAGATGAAATGATTAATCAATAAATCAAAAATATCCTTGATAGCCACATCACTTGGTCACTCATGTCCAAATATTAGCTTCCCAGCTCAAAAGGTGCCTGAGATATTGGCCAAATGAGAAAGAAAATAAATAAATGATTAATAATGAAAATAAATAAATAATAATCATAAAAAAATTAAATTATTAATCAATTTGGTCAGAGAACACATAAACTACCACTATTTCATCAGAATCTGTAACTTAAAAAAAATATTTTTTTTTGTCATTAATCGAATAATTAAATAATTAATCGATTAATTGATTAATTAATAAATCAAAAATATCCTTTGCAGCCAAATCACCTGGTCATTGGCATGTCCAAATATCAGCTTCCTAACTCAAAAGGTGCCTGAGTTAATAATGGTCAGAAGATAAATGAAATTTAATTAATTAAATAAGTACTTAATTAAACGCTAATAATTAAATAACTCCTCAATTAATTGATTATTCAAAAAACAAAAAATACCGTATTTGACAAAGGACTTGCTCACTACTGTGCCGAAATTTCAGCTTCCTAGCTCAAAGGATGGCTGAGATATCGTCCGGACAACCAAGAAAACAAGAAAACAAACAAGAAACCAGAGTGAAAACTGAGTACTCTCTTTCAGCGTGCGTCACTGCCGAGCCCCCTTCGGTGCCCGGCAATGACGATTTGCAATGCCTGGAGGTGGCATAGGAAAGGAGCGGTGTACAACAAGAAAACAACCAGAGTGAAAACTGAGTACTCTCTTTCAGCGTGCGTCACTGCCGAGCCCCCTTCGGTGCCCAGCAATGACGATTTGCAATGCCTGGAGATGGCATAGGAAAGGTGCGGTGTACAACAAGTACACATACATTCAAAGTACACCGCCCCATGCCAAATAATTAAATATGCTGCAGCGCGGCATTGCCGGGGCGCCTCTGGCGCCCGGCAATACCGCAGTACAGCTCATTGAGGCTCCATTGGGAGGGAGAGGTGTACACTAATTGATTGATTAATTGTATAATTAAAATCAATAAAAGATTATCACAAAATATTTTCATAATCAATTGGCTAATCGCATAACTAAACCAGTAGTGCTTCATCCGAAGATGTATCTTTTAGAAATTTAATTAAAGAAGTCATTTATAAAAAATTAAATAATTAATTGATTACTCAATAAATAATTAATCGATTAATCAATAAATACTTAATAGATGAAATGATTAATCAATAAATCAAAAATATCCTTGATAGCCACATCACTTGGTCACTCATGTCCAAATATTAGCTTCCCAGCTCAAAAGGTGCCTGAGATATTGGCCAAATGAGAAAGAAAATAAATAAATGATTAATAATGAAAATAAATAAATAATAATCATAAAAAAATTAAATTATTAATCAATTTGGTCAGAGAACACATAAACTACCACTATTTCATCAGAATCTGTAACTTTAAAAAAAAAAAATTTTTTGTCATTAATCGAATAATTAAATAATTAATCGATTAATTGATTAATTAATAAATCAAAAATATCCTTTGCAGCCAAATCACCTGGTCATTGGCATGTCCAAATATCAGCTTCCTAACTCAAAAGGTGCCTGAGTTAATAATGGTCAGAAGAGAAATGAAATTTAATTAATTAAATAAGTACTTAATTAAACGCTAATAATTAAATAACTCCTCAATTAATTGATTATTCAAAAAACAAAAAATACCGTATTTGACAAAGGACTTGCTCACTACTGTGCCGAAATTTCAGCTTCCTAGCTCAAAGGATGGCTGAGATATCGCCCGGACAACCAAGAAAACAAACAAGAAACCAGAGTGAAAACTGAGTACTCTCTTTCAGCGTGCGTCACTGCCGAGCCCCCTTTGGTGCCCGGCAATGACGATTTGCAATGCCTGGAGATGGCATAGGAAAGGAGCGGTGTACAACAAACAAACAAACAAACAAGTACAGATACATTCAAAGTACACCGCCCCATGCCAAATAATTAAATATGCTGCAGCGCGGCATTGCCGGGGCGCCTCCGGCGCCTGGCAATACCGCAGTGCAGCTCATTGAGGCTGCATTGGGAGGGAGAGGTGTACACTAATTGATTGATTAATTGTATAATTAAAATCAATAAAAGATTATCACAAAATATTTTCATAATCAATTGGCTAATCGCATAACTAAACCACTAGTGCTTCATCCGAAGATGTATCTTTTAGAAATTTAATTAAATAAGTCATTTGTAAAAAATTAAATAATTAATTGATTACTCAATAAATAATTAATCGATTAATCAATAAATAATTAATAGATGAAATGATTAATCAATAAATCAAAAATATCCTTGATAGCCACATCACTTGGTCACTCATGTCCAAATATTAGCTTCCCAGCTCAAAAGGTGCCTGAGATATTGGCCAAATGAGAAAGAAAATATATAAATGATTAATAATGAAAATAAATAAATAATAATCATAAAAAAATTAAATTATTAATCAATTTGGTCAGAGAACACATAAACTACCACTATTTCATCAGAATCTGTAACTTAAAAAAAAAAAATTTTTTGGTCATTAATCAAATAATTAAATAATTAATCGATTAATTGATTAATTAATAAATCAAAAATATCCTTTGCAGCCAAATCACCTGGTCATTGGCATGTCCAAATATCAGCTTCCTAACTCAAAAGGTGCCTGAGTTAATGGTCAGAAGAGAAAGGAAATTTGCTTAATTAAATAAGTACTTAATTAATCGCTAATAATTAAATAACTCCTCAATTTATTGATTATTCAAAAAACAAAAAATACGGTTTTTGAGAAAGGACTTGCTCACTACTGTGCCGAAATTTCAGCTTCCTAGCTCTAAGGATGGCTGAGATATCGCCCGGACAAACAAACAAGAAAGCAAGAAAACACGAAAACAAGAAAGCAAGAAAACAAGAAAACAAGAAACCAGAGTGAAAACTGAGTACTCTCTTTCAGCGTGCATCACTGCCGAGCCCCCTTTGGTGCCCGGCAATGACGATTTGCAATGCCTGGAGATGGCATAGGAAAGGAGCGGTGTACAACAAACAACCAGAGTGAAAACTGAGTACTCTCTTTCAGCGTGCGTCACTGCCGAGCCGCCTTCGGTGCCCGGCAATGACGATTTGCAATGCCTGGAGATGGCATAAGAAAGGAGCGGTGTACAATATGGAGGGCCCCAATCGTGTTTCTACACATTTCTAATTGGTGTTCTTTTTATGATGCAGCACCATTCCTGCAAAACATTAGAATGAAGGTTTGTCATATCATGCCACTCTTTCAGATATCCGACCCAAACCAGATTATATGTAGGCGAGCGTGCACCGGCTGCTGTGTATATCAAGCCAGACCGGCAGCTGTAGTCCTGATGATTGAAATGCTGTTCTTGCGATTCTTGTTTCCTAAGTAGACGGCAAGATGTCACTTCAGAAGAATTTAGAGAAGTACCGTGATGTCGATGAGGACGCACTCCTCCAGGATATGTCAAAAGAGGAGCTCGATAAGCTCACGCAGGACCTGGAAGATATGGACCCCGAGGTAAAGAGGGCATTTTGAGGGGGGTTTTGTTGGTTTGTGTTATGAATCGATGGACGAGTTCATTGTGCTTGCCTATGCTATTCTCTCTAGCACATTGATAGGAATTTGTCATTGGAACCACAACTATTTTAACGGAATTTGGTTTTTTTGCCTTTGTCCTCAAATTGCAAATACGTACAATGGCCATTCTCTGCTTGTCCATTACTGTCTTGTGCACGTATTCCCTTGGAAGAATGAGATGCTGCCAGTAGGCATGCGGCAGCGTGATCAGACAAAGAAACCCCCAACCGGCCCTTTCCTCCGGGAGAACTTGCTCAGCTATCTACAGAAGCAGGCACAAGAGACAGGAGAGAAGGAGGAACTCGTACCTTACACTGGCGAGAAGAAAGGTCAGATCCGAGTTGGAAAATATATTATGGATTTTATTTTTGGTATGGATTCTGAATTGTTACCTCTGCCACCAAATGTGGATGCAGGTTGTGTTTTCACCCCTGTCTGTCTGTTTGTTTGTGTTTGTGAACAGGATATCTAAAAAAGTTGTGGAAGGATTCGGACGAAATTTAGTCCACAGGTTGGATATGTGACAAGGACAAATTGATCCAATTTAGGTGTAGATCCGGATCTGGATCTGAGAATTTTAAAGTACTTCTTCTTAATTGAGAGATGGTAAAGGCCAAAAACGATATATAGTATGACATCTCAAAAAGTTGTCGACGGATTCGGACGAAACTTGGTGGATGGGTTCAGGAGGTTACAAGAACAAGCGAATTCGATTTTGGTTCATGTGTGGATCCCGATCTGGCCTATCGGTGGGATACAAAACATAAACGGTTCAGCCTGGCGGAGGAGGTATGCACTCTACTCGGTGCTATTCTAGTTTTGGTCAAGTATTTCTGTTAAAAAGAGAGTGCCAGGACCATGAGGGCATTTTGACTGCAACGAAAAGGTTTTCTTTAAAGCGAAAGTTTCCAGAACTCAATCCTTGTAAGCATATTTTTCGCTCAGTTTGCTCAGAACAGTTGCCATAATTTGATGGACTTGTTGTAAAATGGTTATTAAGTCCATTATTTATTTGTATTGCATTGTTGAGCGCTTTCTTCATTGCATGGAGCCTCACCAAGCACTGATTTATGCGACTGAAACGTGAGCGCAGACTTGGAACACCTCGTGAAAATGGTAATTTTTCAAGGATTATTATTGGCACAGCAACAATACAGGGCTAAATTAAGGCCAAGGGAAAAGTTTCACTGTTTATAAAGTCCGTTCACATTGTTACATCAGATGCTTCTTTAAGTTCCCTCAAAGTTATATCAGATATGTTTTTTTTTCGGTCTAAATACCCATCACCTTCACAGTTTCATATAATGTGTAAGTATTTTGTGTCTTTGGTTAGATTCCTATAATGCATTAATTCCTGCAAGGAAAATGGTAGATTTGCCTATTGTTATGCTTGATCTGTGGAGGTGCTTTTCCTTTAATACCCCAGCCTACAAGTTGTTACCACTTGACAAGAGTGGTATATACAACAACCAGTTGATCAAAACTTTTAGAAGTTTTAGAATCAAAGGATGCGCATGATCTTGGCTATCTAAAATCCTCATGACCTGGGCTATCAAATCCTCATCTAAAAAAAACATTTTTAAAATCCTCCTGATCTGGGAGGATTCTAATCACAGGATGCTAGCGATCATGATCATTATAGGGCTCCTGATGTGAGGGAAGAGCATGAAAGATGGATATGTGAATAATTCAGAAGGGTATGTGATGAGGGAAGAGTATTGTTTATGGGGGGTGGATGGGTGTTAGACTTGCCTGGGATAGATTAGGTTCAGGAACAGAATTGTTATGCCTTCACTGACGACACGAAGTTGCTGGAGGCATTGTGTTTTTGGGTTGTCCGTCTGTCCGTGTGCTCGTCAGTCCGTGATAGGGTTTTGTTGCCGTGCTAATTTAAGAATGGCTGAAGGGATCTCAGTCAAACTTGGTAGAAGTATGATGTATAATGATGCAAAGATGAACTGCTTAGATTATGGGGTCAAGAGGTCAAAGGTCCCGTTCGGTAAAAATTCTGTTACTGCGGTATCTCGTGAACCAGCGATGGGATTTTGACCAAACTTGGTAAAAGTATATATTATGATGCAAAGATTAACGGAATCAATTATGTCAAAGGTCAAAGGTCAGTGGTCACGTCAGGTAAAAATGTGATACTTGAGAACAGCTGAATGGATTTAAATTAAACTTGGTACAAGTATGTCTAATGATGTAATAATGTTAGCAGGAGCATATCTGTCAACGTCGTGACGTCAAAGTGCGGTTCAATTTTATTTTTTTAAGACATAGTCCAAGGTTGCTGTTTAACCCAGTTCAACACGAGTTTTTTTTTTTTAAATGAGATATCACCGGCCATAGGTGGGGGCTACACAAAGGAAAGTATAGATATTAGACAGAAATGAGGAATCTATTGACATTCCTCGTGAATTGAGGTGGGTTGGGATAGAGGGGAAATCAGGATGCAGGTAAACTATTCCTGAGTGATGCCATGCGGGGGAAAAAAAATAGAAGTTTACTCAGTCTTACTCCTTGGGATAGATACAGTGTATGGATGGGAAGAAACTGCCAAATTCGGCAGGTTAAGAAAATAACTCAGCAGGTCAAAAGGGAATATGAAAAGGACATAGCCAAGAATATTAAACACAACAGCAAGACATTCTTTAAGTATATAAGGGGTAAGGAAAGTGTTAAGAAGAGTGTGGGTCCATTGAGGAATCACACAGGAGAATTGGTGGATGATGAAGGTGAGATGGCAGGCTTGTTAAATTGTTTTTTTGCTTTTACGTTAACACAAAAACAGTCAGGGGAACTTCCAATAGTGGAGAGTATATCTATTTCGGGGGTAAGCAAGGGCTTTTAGAAGAGATCCATGTGGGAGGAGATGAAGTGAGGAAGCAGCTCGAAAAAAGATGGGATGGTAAAGCTCCAGGGCCGGATAATATTGTTTCGTGTGTGAGGGTAGGTAATGAAATACCTTATTCCAGATATAATTGTATAGATAAGCGTGCCCCGAATGTCGCGATGAAGAAGAAGAACTTTCATGTAACTAAGTAGGGAACCTGTTAGGCCGAATGTCTGTGTAAGCGTTTGTGTGTCTCCATACAAGGGGTGGAGCTATGCTAATTAGGTAGGGTTTCAGAGTAATCCCCAGTGTGTAATTGCCCTGTGATTTTTTCCCTTTGTTATAACATTCACTCGGCCAGCCATGCAATTGGCACATTTCTACAACCACCATAATCGCCGACTGTACCCAGACATTACGACCCCGCCCAGCCAAACACTCTCGATGGGCGTCAAGAATGGCCGTGTGGACACGCCCCGAAGGACGATTGGTTGGGACGATTCGACGGTGCTCGGTGATTGGAGCGAGCATGACGTCAGAGGGAACCTTCGAGAATGGAGGAAGAAAAAGTGAAGGGACCGCCATTTTACCCCCTCTCTCTGGTACTGGCTGGGTGGTAGACGGTCACGGCATTGTTGTCTTTCTCTCTCTCTCTCGTACTGGTCATGGCGAGCGGACACTATTACCTCTGGCTCTCAGCTGCGGCTGGTTCGTGTGTGCTCCTGGGAAGTTCGGGGTGGTCGGAGCTCGGTGCAGCCGAACGAGAAGGACCAAGGGAACATGTGTTTTCCCACGCAGGAATGCGGGACCTGTGACGCCACCAAACCCCCGTCGAGACCAGTGCTGAGTGCCGGCAAAAAGGGGGGATTTTATTTTATTTCCTTTAATCATTCCCCTGTCTGTTTTTGTGTCTGAGTGGAGGGTCCCTCATTTAGGAATTGTAGCTTTACCTCATATTCACTTTAATTGTTGGCATTTCCTTCATTAAATCATTATTTGTCGAATCCTACTTTTCTTGTATTGTGGACTTTGCTGTCCCGTCTCTGTGTCTGTGGGGATCGGATAACCCCCCGTGTGCAGCCTGTCCTTACAGGTAAGGACCTCGGTATCCTCCTCCAGATAATGGTGATATAATATAACAAATATCATGAAACATTTACATTTTGTACTCCATTTAGTCAGGCAGATAGGTGTAACAATTGTGGGTTTATACGTACAAGCATGAAATTTGGCACAGTCATAGATAATAGTCTAATGAATAATTCCAGATATGGACCCACCGCGAAAACGTCCTATGGTAGCCGTGGCGGCCATTTTACAAATGGCGGCCATTGACCAGGCTCATGAGCAAAATAATGCTGCTGTGAAGAGTGACGGTGGTGCTGTTGGACTCACTCAAAATCCAAATGCTCTTAGAAGATGGATGGTGGCTGGGCCGGAACTGGTTAGAATGACTACCGAGTTTGAAGCATCCATGGAGGGAAGGAAAATAAGGATTAATCAAGACACACGCCACCATGAGCAAACATATAGTTCACAGGTAATCTTTACTCAACATGTCAAACGTCTGGTTGAAGTAATAGAGGAAATGGGAAACCCCTTCCTAGAAGAGAGTACAGACTTGCTGCGGCTGGACACAAGAGACATTGCTGACCCAACTGTTGTTTCTACTGTTCAACAGGCTGAGGAGATAGGTAAGCAACAGTACAAGACCTTCGTAGCAGACCGTCTACTGGAGCGAACCGTACCTCTTACTGAGCCAATAAAGAAGAATAAACTCCCATTGTTTAGTCGATCGTCTCCAAGAGAGAAATCCAAGACAGGTTTGCAAGTAACTTCGCTAAAGAGTGACTGCTCTTTATTCTCAAGACTCTACATTGCGTCTCAAACACGAGATGGTGATCTTGCAGAATTTTTCCGCCATGAAAACCAAGCATGTCCCCCGTCTTTATCTCAGCTTGGGAAGTTACGACTGGGAACCAAATCAGATCTATTGGTGTGTCTAGAGAGTTGCGCAGAGGTCAGAGGTGATGCTCCAAAACCAGATACTGACGTCACTATCCTTGACGGGGCAGTGTTGGTGAACGTTCTGAAACCAGTTGCTGCCAAAACCTTTGATGATTATGCGCTGAAAGTATTCTTGCCACACATACAAGGTCACTTGCAAAGAGCCTGTCGTGTGGATATAGTCTGGGACCAGTACCGTGACAACAGCCTGAAATCTCAAGCCAGGGACAAACGTGGGAAAGGCATTCGAAGGAGAGTTGACGGATCCACTGTTCTTCCAGGAAATTGGCAGCAGTTCCTGAGAATTGATGCAAACAAAACAGAACTGTTTGCCTTCTTGACAAAACACATCACACATCTTGTATCAGATAAGCAGATAGTCACCACGGATGGTTCAGATGTGACGTGCATTCCCGCACGCGACACCAGTCATCTTGCCCCATGTGACCATGAGGAGGCTGATACACGAATGATGATACATCTCGCGGATGCAGTCCGTGATGGATTTCAGAAAATTCTTCTGCGTACGGTGGATACAGATATAGTGGTATTGGCTGTGGCAGCAACAACCAAACTCAAAATCCAGGAGCTTTGGGTGGCCTTTGGGACAGGCCAGCACTTCAGGTATATTCCAGCACATGAAATTGCAGCATTCCTCGGACCAGATAAGTCACAGGCCCTCCCGATGTTCCATGCATACACAAGGTGTGACACAGTCTCGTCATTTAATACACGGGGCAAGAATACAGCCTGGGATACCTGGAAAGTATTTGACGAATTGACGCCAGCGTTAGTTCATCTCTCCACGGGGACAGCAGACATCTCTGATGACGTTGTGGCAGTGCTCGAGTGGTTCACCATTCTTCTCTACGATCGCACCAGCAATCTCGTCAACATAGACGAAGCTCGACAGGCACTCTTCACGAAGAAAGGACGAGCCATGCAAGCTATTCCCCCTACCAGAGGAGCCCTGGTACAACAAATCAAGAGGGCTGTGTACACGGGTGGCCACTGCTGGGGAAACATGCTCAAGGTTGTTATGCATCTGCCCTCACCTGGGGATTGGGGATGGATCGATCCCCACAACTGGAAACCCCTGTGGTCCATGCTTCCTGAAGCCAGCATTTCATCAAGGGAGCTGATTTGTTGTAAATGCAAAAAGGGTTGCAAGGGACGATGCAAGTGCAAATAAGCTAGTTTGAAATGTACCACTTTGTGCCAGTGTGGTGGAGAAAATTGTGACGTATAAACAAGATCAAACTGGAACTATCTAGTAATATAAGTTACCGTTACAGTGCTTGGTGGGTTAATTGACATTGCTGGCAACACAAATGCAAATTGTGGTCATTTGGAGAATACAATTATGGCATATATGTGTATCTAGAGTCATTTCATTAGAACATAAAGAAGCATTTGTGTCGTCCGGTAAAAAATAATCGCGGTCAAAACGGCCATTTTGTAAAATGGCCGCCATGGCTACCATAGGACGTTATCGCGGTGGGTCCATATCTGGAATTATTCATTAGATTATTATCTATGACTGTGCCAAATTTCATGCTTGTACGTCTAAACCCACAATTCTTATGATGGATACACCTATCTGCCTGACTAATTGTATAATTTAAATAAACATAAATGCAAATTTCGCATGTGGAAAAAGTAAGTACACCCTTGGCTCTAATACGTGGTATTGCCCCCTTTGGCAGAAACAACCTCAAGTAGGCATTTCTTATAACTATCTACCAGTCTCTGACATTGACTGGGAGAAATTTTTGCCCACTCCTCCATGCAGAATTCTTTCAGCTGTGCGATATTTGAGGGGTTTCTTGCATGCACAGCTCGTTTCAAATCCCCCCTCAACATCTCGATGGGATTTAGATCCGGGCTTTGACTTGGCCATTCCAGAACCCTCCATTTCTTTCTTTTCAGCCATTCCTTGGTGGATTTACTGGTATGTTCAGGGTCATTGTCATGTTGCAAGGTCCACCTTCGGTTGAGCTTCAACTTTCCGACAGATGGCCTCACATTATCCTCAAGCACCCTCTGGTAAAATGAAGAATTCATGGTGGATTATATGATGGTGAGCTGCCCAGGCCCTGATGCAGCAAAGCTGCCCCAAACCATAATATTTCCACTACCATGCTTTACAGTTAGTATCAGGTTCTCGTGTTCAAATGCTGTCTTTGGTTTTCGCCAAACATGTCTTCTGGTACTGTGGCCAAATAGCTCTACCTTTGACTCATCTGTCCAGAGCACATTGTTCCAGAAGTGCTGGTCTTTGCCTAGGTGTTTATTGGCGAACTTTAGTCTTGCCCTGATGTTCTTTCTGGACAGCAAAGGTTTCCTCCTGGCACACCTCCCATGTAGATCAAATTTGTGCAGCCTCTTTCTAATGGTAGACTCGTGCACTTTGACATCAACAGTGGCAAGAGCTACTTGTAGGTCCCGTGATGACATTCTGGGGTTCTTAGAAACTTCTTTCAGCATCTTGCGATCTGCTCTCGGGCTGAACTTGCTGGGGCGGCCTGGCCTGAACAAGTTGGCAGTTGTTTGGAATCTTTTCCACTTGTCGATGATCTTCCGGACAGTCGAGTGATTGATTTCAAATTGTTTGGAGATCTTTTTAAATCCCTTCCCAGACTCGTAAGCATCTATAACCTTCTTTCTGAAGGCCTCAGGGAGCTCTTTTGATCTAGGCATGACCACGCCGCACACTTCAACAACAAAGAGCAAACCAAACGAAATGTCTGAGGTTTAAATAAGACAGGTTCCTCCAAGATCCTCTCTAACGATGTTCTAATCATTTGCACCTGAGGTGGTGCACCTGATTCTAATTTTAGGTATTTGAAGTAGTGATAAATGTCGGGGTGTACTTACTTTTTCCACATGCGAAATTTGCATTTATGTTTATTTAAATTATGCAATGGACTACAAAATGTAAATGTTTCATGATATTTGTTATATTATATCACCTTTATCTATCAATATTGTTGAAATGAAGATCAAATAGCTGTATGTTGAAATATGTTGAAAAAGTCAAAACTTTACATGGGGTGTACTTACTTTTTCACGTGACTGTATGTATATCCACACAAGATTTGCTATATATACAAGTTAGTGGTATCGGAGCAGGTGGATAAGTTTAAATGGAATTTAAATCGGTACCTAGATGCATCGGAGATGGAGGGGTTTGGGGGTA
The DNA here is from genome assembly GCF_964187855.1 of Myxine glutinosa. Classification (NCBI taxonomy): domain Eukaryota; kingdom Metazoa; phylum Chordata; class Myxini; order Myxiniformes; family Myxinidae; genus Myxine; species Myxine glutinosa. Next base: position 116,627,396 of record NC_136267.1, on the reverse strand, counting down.
TTGGCTTGTGTAGATGGTAGGCAGCTTGTGTGTGGATGGGTGATGATACAGCGGTAAGTGCAGCGCAGGCATAATGTGCCGAATTGCCTCTTCCTATGCCAAATGTGTGTGGGTGCGTTCATGCACACGTGTTCTTCTCTTGACCATGGCCTATAACGGAGTATACTTGTTCCAAGCTCAGAAACTCTACTTTAAGCCATATATGGTATTTACAATTTCTTGAATTTGATTTGTATGCATCAAGGATACCTCTTTTTGTTTATCTGGCTTGCAGTACAGGCCATCAAAAGTTTGACCACTTTGTTGGCTTCATGCTATAACCTTTGGATTATGGATATGGAAATTTTCTGAATCCTTTGAAAGACTACACCGACTTCAGGCGCAGACTGCTACTCATCTAACCGATATTGTCTTGATCTAGGAAAGCCATACGTGCCTCCAGAAAAGCCTTACCACCCTCTGGATGACAAAGTTTCCTTGGAGCCTGAGTGGGAGGAGGCGCTTGCGAAGGCCACTGATGCTGAAATGTGTGATATTGCTGGTAGGCTGGGCTTAGAAAACTATTTACTATTTTCTATTTTCTATTTACGAAAACTATTTTATTTTATGAGAATGCTCTACCCTCAATGCAAATTACATTCATTAAGTTGCCCCACCTACAAGTTATGTCAACATGGCGAACCATACTTACTTTCATTGGATGTTTTGCCTACATTGAATGATGATTATGCTTTCATCGGAATTCCAAACTCACATTGTATCTGCAAATACCTTTTGTGTCATCTTCATTAAGGTGACATTGCTGGAATCTTGAATCTTGCTCTTTGTTTAAACGTCATGTAGTTTTAAAATGAGATTTCTTCACCTTTTTACATCGTGTACACTTGTCCATTACTTGTAGCATTACCAAGCACAGTTTCACAAAAGCATTAAAGAAAACTCAATTGATGAGAATTATGGTCGAGTCCATCATAAATTATCATGAAAAAGCCTCAAAGTGCCGGTACTTAAAACAAAGCATAATCGCTTTCTTTTGCTTTTCCCTTTGGCAGCAATCCTTGGAATGTACACGTTGATGAGTAATAAGCAGTACTATGATTCCCTTGGGAGCAGCCACATCATGAACATTGAAGGCCTGAATAGTGAGTTTGTCTTGTGTCATTGCGTTGTTGGTTGATTTATTGTTGTTTTTTTACCACATTACTTGTTATTCCATGCCAGCAATGTAGCCAAGATTGTACAATTTATATTGGGCTATCATTTATCCGCTTGCATACTTGGACTCTAGCCAGGGCCAAGATGCTTTTAATCTTTCGAATAAATTGTATGTACTTGGTGCTCCATTTAAGTTGATTAAGTAGAATGCTGTCGGTTAAAGCAGGAGGTTTGGAATTTGGACAGGGTACTGGCACACAATAGCTTGCTCTTTTCTTTTTCAAAACGTACTCTCAGATATTTCACATCAATTAGCAAATGGGACATCCGACTCAGATGGATGCTGAGACAGGTGTCCCATTGATGCAAAGCTCTGCTTGCAAAGCACCAGAATGACAAAGTTGGGAATCAAACGCAGAGTCGATGGTTCAGAGTTTACGACATTACCTCTGTGCTATCCCCTTTATTAATGGGTCAATAGGAAATAAGCCATATTAGAAAGGCAGTGCCTGTTATCTTACAAACTCTATAATTTGGACACTTTTTAAAACCAGTCTTGTCAACTTTTTTACATGATGCATCACGACATTGTCACGTGATTAATCAATCGCAATGCCAAGGGAGCTGAAAATAATCTTACGATGGTGCTGTAGCAATGTAGCATTGCTGCCCTCGATTTATTATATCAGTTAAACTATGAGTACCTGCAATGTATATGTATGCATGAAGTACATTGAAGCTTTAATACAAAGACCAGATTACCTTGTAAGCTAAAAATAATGGATCAGTAGAGTCTAAGTAAGTTTTGTAAGTAAGAAAAAAAAACTTGCATGTTATAAATCACCGATAGAGAAGTGAAGGAGGGTGGAGTGCGGAAACGTGGAACGGGGAGAATGACTATATTGCACAAAAATGTTAGTCGAAAAAATGTTGTTTTTTTTTTGTTTTTTTGTTTTTTTTGTATACTGAATCGAGGCTCGTGAAATTGCTAACATTTACTTCACAAACAAATCAACCAGACAAACAAAATATATAAAAAGAGGGAGCGGAAGACAAGATGGGGAGAGAAGGGGAAGCACACAAACACAACATTTGAGAGCAGGGAGATGTGTGGGAGGAGAGGGCTTGGGGGGAGGAGGCGTGGGAAGGGAGGGGGGGGGGGGGGTGGGAGAAGTATAAAACACAAGGACACCAAGGACTTCCAGGACAGAAGTTGGTATTTCAAAAAAGTGGAATTGGGGTGAAATTAGCGGGGGTAGAAAAGATCAAGGTTTTGGATGGGGGAAGATAAGAGATGGTGGTGAACAGCTGTTTTAAAGACCTGGAGGGTGGAGTGGGATTAAAGAGAGTGAGGGAGTTTGTTCCAGAGGTGGGAGAAAACAGGAATGAAGGAGTGAAGGTGAGCAGAGAGTCTTGATTTTGGCAGTTTAACCATAAGAGGGTTGCAGGCAGATCTTGTGCGACCTGGAGGAATATTTGCGGGACAGAGCCCAGAGAGAGCTGGGGGAGGCAAGGCCAGAGAGGAGTCGGTAGAAGACGGAAAGACCACCAACCTGCCTGTGGTGAGTGAGTGATGGCCCTTGGAGTTAGCTTCATCGCGGGAGATTCCAATGATTCTGAACGCTTTGGTTTCAACAGCGTGAAGACGAGCTAGGTGTGAGGCAGGAGCACCACCCCAGAGGGGAGAGCAGTATTTCATTGAGCTGCGGATGAAAGCCTTGTATGTGTTGAGGAGCTCAGGTGTGCCAAGGAAGGACTTCGCACGACGGAGGATGCCCAGTCGGCGACTGGCTTTGGAGGCCAGATTTGAAATGTGGTTTTCCCAGGAAAGATCATGGCAGATAGTGAGACCCAAAAGCTTGAGTGACAGAACTTCTTGGAGAGGATTATTCAGAAAGTGGATGGGAGGGTTGTCCAGTCGGTCTTTTCGGAGAGACATCGTAAGAGTGTGAGATTTGTCAGGATTGAAAGACATGTTCCACTTGTTTGCCCAGTCTGTGATTTTGTCCAGGTCTGCAGAGAGTGAGGAGGCTGCAGACTGCCAATCTGAGGGATGAAGAATGGAGCGACAGAGAGTAGAGTCATCAGCAAAGACATAGAGAGTATTTTCAAGAGAGTCAGAGAGATCATTGATGAAGACCAGAAAAAGCACAGGGCCCAGAACACTGCCTTGGGGAACTCCAGCCTGAACAGGAAGAGGAGATGAGAGAAACCCATCCAGGGCCACACGTTCACTACGACGAGAGAGGAAGTCCGCCAGCCATGCATGGAGATTTCCATGGATACCAAAAGAGGAGAGTTTGGTGAGCAGAGCGGGGTGCCAGACCGTATCGAAGGCACGTGATATGTCAAGGGAGACAGCTCTAATTTCCTGTTTGGCATTGAGGACCTCCATCCATTGTTGAGAAAGCAGAAGCAGCATGTCCAGAGTAGAGTGACCAGGTCTGAAACCAAATTGATGATCAGAGATCAAGCCATTGGAGAAGAGGAAAGATTTCATATCTGAAGCAATGATGGATTCCATGACTTTGCTGATAATTGGGAGAAGGCTGATTGGTCTGTAGTTGCTGGGATCTGTTTTTGCACCTTTTTTGTGCAAAGCGGTGATGTTGGCAGATTTCCAAGCAGATGGCAGATGACCTTGAGCAAAAGAGAGGGTGAAGAGAACAGAGAGAGGGAGTGAAAGAGCGGAAGAACAGGATTTTAGGACCCGTGGGCTGATGCCGTCAGGTCCAGTTGCAGAATCAGAGTCGAGGGTTGACAGAAACGTTTCCACCTTGTCAGGAGGAAAGGACACAGAGTCCAGGAGCAGCTGGGTACGACTGGGTATGGTGGGTACAGAGAGGGATGGGTTTGGGATACAAGATTTAGAGGCAAACACAGAGTTGAGGCATTCAGTTTTTTCACATGCGGAGTCAGCCGTGTGGCCGTTTGAGGTGAGGGAGGGGATGGAGGGGGAACAAACACCAGAAACAGATTTGACCAGACGCCACCAGGATTTGGAAGAGGGAGACAGATAAGAGAGTTCGCTCCTGAGAATGGAGAGATATTGTTTCCTGGCTCTCCTGAGGGTGGACACACACTTGTTTCGGGCTTTGTGAAAGGAAATGAGATTTCCTTCCATTGGATTTGCTTTCCAGGAGACGAAAGCAAGTTGATTCTGGGCAATAGCCTCACCACATGATTCCGTGTACCATGGACGGGAGGAAGGGTATGACAACTGAAGACGAGATGGGATAAATCTGTGCATGAGAGAGAGCAATTTACTTTGGAAGAATTCCCAGCATGAGTTGATGTCAGAGGCGGTAGAGATGGGAGACCAGTCCAGATGATTGATGGCTGCTTGAAGACCGTGCCAGTTGGCCTGAGTGAAATGCCAGACTCGTCGACGCTGAGGAGGCTCTCTGAGAATGGTCAGAGAGGTGTCCACTTTAACAAGCACATGATCAGATGAGCCGATTGGAGCAGAAGAAGAGCAGCAGACATTTTCAGGGAAGTTAGTCATAACCAAGTCCAGAAGAGAAGATGCTCCGTTGACTGAGATCCGGGTCGGGAAATTGACAGATTGTGTCAGTCCCAGTGAGTCACAGAAGTCCTTTGCTGAAGAGCCATGGCTGGTGAGAGAGGTACCCACACCCAGCCAACTGGCATGGTGACAATTGAAATCACCACATATGAGGAAGAGAGAGTTGGGATGGGTAGATATACGTTGGTCCATATTATCAGACAGCGAGATGTAGATGGAGTCATCACTGTTTGGTGGACGGTACAACACACATCTGAACAAAAGGTGGGAGCGATGGGGAAGCCGTAGCCAAAGGTATTCCTGGGGGTGAGGTGGAGAGAGGGCAGTGCAGGGCGAGTGAAGAAGAGAGTTTTTTATAAAGATAGCAACCCCACCTCCAGGACGAGGCTCAGGTCTATCATACCAGAGGAGGGAGTAACCTGGGAGAGATACCAAGGAATCAGAGACATCATGAAGGAGGAAAGTTTCTGTTAAGCAGATCACGTCTGGTTTGTCTGGTCAGGGTACGTGAAGACAAAAAGGCAGCTCTGTCTACCTGTCGCATGGTCACCTGTAACGCCATGGCTTGCAAAAGCAGCCTGTATTGTGTTCACCAAGTGGAGCTTCCCTGGCAAAACACACCCCAACTTCCCCGGCCTTGTGACTAAAAACAAAAAGGGAGCTCTGTCTATTGTAACACCATGGCTTGCAAAAGCAGCCTGAATAGCATTCACAAATCGCTAGATATGGTAAATTTTATAAGATTTCACTCTAGATTTGGACATTATTTAGTCTACAGCATCCATCCTCAAATCCAGATTTTGATTATATGCTTCATTGTGTAATAATAATCGATCGTGTTTCCAAGGCAAGGCATGTTTGAGTAGGCCAAAACAAAATGGCGGCTTAAGACCCCAGCGGGGTGCAGTGGGCTGACCAAGATGGTGGGCCGCCATATTGGTAAGCCACCACATCGGGTTTTTTTTCTTATGAGCACCTCGTTAATCATCTTCAAAAAGGGTATTATAACACACCCAAACACCCAGTTTTCATCATTGCAATCTTTTGGAGGTCCAGGTGTATGCGTGCAAAGTTTGAGGCGTTGGGGCCGCTAGGTTTCATGGTTTTGGAATTATGGAGGAGACAGACAGACGGACGGACGGCCACTGCCTTTTATATATATATATATGATCCACCACGCGGTGACCTGGGTTACCGTGGTAACCCGGGTTACGCCGGGACGCCGCCATATTGATTAACCCGGGGTTATCTCGTGAGATACGGCAATTCTCAAATCAGGGCCATTTAACAGTAACCCGTTCTCTCGTGAAGGCTAAAATGACCCGGAACATTCCACACTGGGCATGCAGTTCTTCAACAAAGTTTGTTTAGATGTGATACCAAATTCAACAATCAAAATAAACCGGGAAAATAATGCCAATACTGACGATCCTATATAACAAGTGTGTATGTATGAGGAATAAGATTGACATCGATTGACTGATTAAAATAGATTTTGTAAACTTATTCCCTGTTGTTTCTCTCTTTATTACTGTGACTGTATGCTCGTGTGGGGTGGGTTGAATAAATAATGCTCCCTAGAGATCGAGGAGTGACGTAGTACAGCCTGGACTAGAATCTTGCTCGGCGGTGCCAATTAGTGGCCCTGGAAAAAGATCATAATGTAGCGGTTGCCGCTGAGCATACACAATCGCCTTACACCTGCCGAAGACGCAACCAGGGAGCGATCACTGTACCGGGCTCGCCCAGACCGCCCGGAGACGCTCAGTCTCGCCTTTCCCGGGCATGTCCAGACTCGCCTTTCCCGGGCTCGTCCAGACCGCCCGGAGACGCACAGTCTCGCCTTTCCCGGGCATGTCCAGACTTGCCTTTCCCGGGCTCGCCCAGACCGCCGGAGACGCTCAGTCTCGCCTTTCCCGGGCATGTCCAGACTTGCCTTTCCCGGGCTCGCCCAGGCCGCCCGGGCACGCCCACTCTTGCCGTGTTTGATTGCATATATATATTGCTGCCCGATAAACGGGCTTTTCAGAGTACCCGAGTTTGGTTTTGCTGAATAAAGAAACTCGGATGAATTCCCGTCTTTTGTCGCGTCAATCCTTTCAACTCGCGTAGGAGCACAGCTCCTTCATTGGTGACCCCCGACATGGACACGGCAGTTGCCCTTAAACTGCCTACCTTCTGGGAGGCTCACGTGGCGGTTTGGTTCGCCCAGGCGGACTCCCAGTTTGCCCTGCGAGGCATTACCGCCGACGACACCCACTTCCACCATGTGGTAGTGGCACTCGGCTCCGCCACCGCGGCCCGCACCCTGGGCCTCCTCCAGCACCCGCTGACAAGTATGGCGCGATCAAGACGCTCCTCCTCGATGCATTCGCCCTCTCACCGGCGGAACGCGCACGACGCCTGCTCGACCTGCCCGAGCTCGGCGACACGCGCCCGTCCGAGCGAATGGACTACATGCTCTCGCTGCTCGGTGAGCACTCCCCGGATTTTCTTTTCCGAGAGCTGTTCCTTCGCCAGCTGCCTAGCCAGGTACACTTCGCTCTGGCAGGCACGCAGATCACGGATCCCCGCGCCCTCGCCAGGGAAGCCGACAAGGTCTCCTCGGCAGGCCAGCACATCGGGGCGGCTACCTGGAGCCCGCCGCTGTCCGAGGTGACGCCCATGGCGCCCAAGCACCCGGTGCGGTTGGAGGCCGAACTGCCGGTGCAACTGGCGGCCGCCACACCGCGCCGACCGCTTCCAACACGACGGCCGGGGCCTCCACCTGACCAAGCGTGGTGTTATTTCCACGCCAGGTTCGGACACAAGGCTCGGACATGCCGACCCCCGTGCACTTTCGGCAAATCGGCAAACGGCAGGGCCGGCGTTCATTACCAACCATGAGCGCCGGCCACTCGAGCTACTTGCTTTTCATCAAGGACAAAGCGTCCGGGCGGCGTTTCCTTTGTGACACCGGCGCCCAACCGAGTATGACAGGCAGAACGCCGTTTGCGGCCCCTCCTTGGTCGCTGCCGACGGATCGGCCATCCGCACCTTCGGCCCGCGCAACGTCACCCTCTGCTTCGGCAACCAGCACTTTAATTGGACCTTTGTGACGGCGAGCGTGCCCATGGCTTTGCTAGGCGCCCACTTCCTCTGCGCACACGGGCTGCTGGTCGACGTCAAACGGCGTCGCCTTGTCAATGCCAAGACTTTCAGCTCCCTGGCATGCACGATGAGCAGCTCCGCGCCGACCGAACTAGCATGTGCCCTCCCGGCGGCAAACGAGTTCGCTCGCCTGCTCGCAGAGTTCCCGGCCCTCACGCGGCCGACGTTTTCGGCCGTCGCAGTGAGACATGGTATCGAGCACCACATACCAACTACGGGCCCGCCGGTCTACGCCAGAGCCCGCCGCCTCGACCCGGCCAAGCTCACCGTGGCAAAAGCCGAGTCGACGCGTTGGAGCACCTAGGCATCGTGCGGCGCTCCGATAGCACATGGGCCTCGCCACTGCACATCGTGCCGAAGCCGGGGGGCGGCTGGCGCCCATGTGGCGACTACCGCTGCCTCAACGACTTTACCACCCCCGACAGGTATCCGGTCCCGCACATCCAGGACTTTTCCGCCCGTTTGGCGGGGCGGGTCATTTTCTCGAAAGTTGACCTAATACGGGGATACCACCAGGTACCTGTCAGGCCGGCCGACGTCCCAAAAACGGCCGTCATCACGCCGTTCGGCCTGTTCGAATTCCTGAGAATGCCGTTTGGCCTCAAGAACGCGGCCCAGGCGTTCCAACGCTTGATGGACGGCGTGCTGCACGACCTGCCGTTCCTCTTCATCTACCTGGATGACATCCTCGTCGCCAGCACGTCCCGGGCCGAGCACCTCCTCCACCTCCGAACACTGTTCGGGCGCCTCAGCCAGCACGGCTTAATCGTCAACCCGGCCAAATGCCACTTCGGCACGACGGCCGTTGACTTTTTGGGCCACCACATCACCAGGCACGGACTTCGATGGGACGTCCGTGATTGGGCCAACGCCTGCACGGCCTGCCAGTGGGCCAAGGTCCACCGCCACACCCAGGCCCCGCTGGCACCTTTCACCGTGCCCGAACGGCGTTTCGACCACGTCAACGTGGACCTGGTGGGCCCCCTTCCCCCATCACGAGGTTTCGCACACCTGCTCACCTTGATGGACAGGACCACCAGGTGGCCGGAGGCCGTTCCCCTTGCTTCCACCACCACCGCCGACGTGGCGCAGGCTTTCATCGCCACCTGGGTCGCCCGCTTCGGAGCACCAGCGGACATCTCTTTGGACCGCGGTCGGCAGTTCACCTCCGAGCTGTGGGACGCGGTCGCCCGCAACCTGGGGGTCGAGCTCCACCATACCACGGCCTACCACGCCCAAGCCAATGGGTTGTGCGAGCATTTTCACCGCTCCATGAAGGCAGCGCTCATGGCCGGCCTTCAGGATGGTGGTTGGGCCGACCGGCTGCCGTGGGTCCTTTTGGGCCTCCGCACGGCCCCCAAGGTGGACCTCCAGGCGTCCACCGCCGAGCTCGTCTACGACCAGCCGCTACGCGTCCCGGGCGAGTTCGTGCCTGACGCTACCAGTCCCTGGTCCGCGGCTCGTCAGCGCTCGGACCTCCAGGAGGCCGCCCAACGGTTTTCCCCCGTGCCAACGTCCCGCCACGGTGGCCCCCAGTCCTACGTCCCCCCAGCGCTTCGCACAGCGGAGTACGTTTTTGTGCGTCATGACGCACACCGGGGGCCACTCCGGCCGCTGTATGACGGACCCTTCCGGGTCCTGCGACAGGACGACAAGTCTTTCGTCATCGACGTCGGCGGCAGGTCGGACCAGATTTCGGTGGACCGCCTCAAGCCGGCGCACGTGGACGTCGACCAACCACCACGGTTGGCCCTTCCTCCGCGGCGAGGCCGCCCCCCGTCCACTGTTCCCCCTGCTCGACCACCCACCACCACACCGGACCCCCCCCCCCACCACCCTCCAGGGGTCGCTTCGGCCGGGTCATCAGGACCCCCCTTAAATTGACCCTGCCGGTGCAAGTCGATTCTGGGGGGGCGCGTGTAGCGGTTGCCGCTGAGCATCCACAATCGCCTTACACCTGCCGAAGACGCAACCAGGGAGCGATCACTGTACCGGGCCCGCCCAGGCCACCCGGAGACGCTCAGTCTCGCCTTTCCCGGGCGTGTCCGGACTCGCCTTCCTTGGGCTCGCCCAGACCGCCCGGAGATGCCCGGTCTCGCCTTTCCGGGGCATGTCCAGACTTGCCTTTCCCGGGCTCGCCCAGACCGCCCGGAGATGCTCAGTCTCGCCTTTCCCGGGCATGTCCAGACTTGCCTTTCCCGGGCTCGCCCAGGCCGCCCGGGCACGCCCACTCTCGCCGTGTTTGATTGCATATATACAGTATATTGCTGCCCAATAAACGGGCTTTTCAGAGTACCCGAGTTTGGTTTTGCTGAATAAAGAAACTCGGATGAATTCCCGTCTTTTGTCGCGTCAATCCTTTCAACTCGCGTAGGAGCACAGCTCCTTCAATAACACACATTTTAAAAGTTGTATATTAAAAGTTGTAATAAGAGGTGAGAAGGATAGACCTAGTTCTGCTGTGTACTGCATGGAAACGTGCTTGTTCTTGCCAAAAAGTATGGGTACACAAAGGATTTTCCGATCACGCGAACCCGGGTTACACTCCCCCTAAAATAAATTAATTAATTATGTAAATTGGTCAAAAATCACGGGGCAACCCCGGTCACCGCGTGGTGGATCATATATATATATACATATATATCTGTACAGTGTCTGTGTTGTCTTGTCACTGAACTACTCCCTCAAACTTTTGTGAAATCGTACCAAACTTCTGGTATGCACATATCTCTCCCGTCGGTATGCCCTAAGGGTATTTGTTTGAAATTTTTTCCAATATTTGATTTTTTGGGGAGTGGGGGGTGGGAGGGGGGGGGGGGATTTCTTTTTGGGGAAAAATTTTTTTTCAACTTCAATTGTTTATAAAAGGTAATATCACGTATATTACAAATACATTTGTGCAAAATAATTGTTTGAATTATGATTGGTGTAAACCATGACAAAACGGCAACTTGGGTAGTCATTTATCTATATATCTACATATCTGGGCAGTGTCTGTGTTGTCACTTAACTACTCCCTCAAACTTTTGTTTCCTTGGTTGTGAAGTGTTTTTAATCACGTGGTGGTGGTTTTGAATCACGTGGTGGTGAGGTATTTTGAATTATGTGGTGGTGAGGTGTTTATAAATGACATCGTGGTGAGGTGTTTTTAAATGATGTGGTGGTGAGGTATTTATAATTACGTGGTTGTGAGGTGTTTTTAATTATGTGGTGGTGAGGTGTTTTGAATTAGTTGGTGATTAGTTGTTTTGAATTACTTGGTGGTGAGGTGTTTTGAATTACGTGGTGGTGAGGTGTTTTGAATTACATGGTGGTGAGGTGATTTAAATTATGTGGTGGTGAGGTGTTTTAAATTACGTGGTGGTGAGGTGTTTTGAATGACATGATGGTAAGGTGTTTTGAATTACATGGAGGTGAGGTGTTTTGGATTATGTGGTGGTGAGGTGTTTTGAATTTGGTGGGGGTGAGGTGTTTTAAATTTGGTGGGGGTGAGGTGTTTTAAATTACTTGGTGGTGAGGTGTTTTAAATTACTTGATGGTGAGGTGTTTTAAATTAGGTTGGCGTGAGGTGTTTTAAATTACATGGGGGTGAGGTGTTTTGAATTACGTGGTGGTGAGGTGTTTTAATTTACTTGGTGGTGAGGATGTTTTAAGTTACTTGGTGGTGAGGTGTTTTAAGTTACTTGCTGGCGAGGTGTTTTAAATTATGTGTGGTGAGGTGTAATCGTCCCAAACTTCCAATCTGCACCTACCCCTCCCCTATGTATGTGCTGAGGGGTTCTTTCTTGAAGAAAAAAACATTCAACCTAAATCTTCAACCTAAATTGCCTGTTAAATTGTAATATCACAAACACAACAAATACATTTGTGCAAAATAATTGTTTGTATTATGATTGGTGTAAATCATGACAACACAGCAACTCAGGTAGTCATTATCCTCAGCTAAAATAAGCCCGTTCCTCAGTAACGACGCGTGGTGAGGTGAGCGCAGCAAGCCAAGCCAAGCTAGTATATATATACTTGGAGGTCCAAGTATATATATTGTTGTGGGTTTGAGTTTGTACAATAAAGTGTTAAGTGTGGAAAAGTTCTGAGGAGATTGTGGCTGGCTAAATAGCGCAGTGGGCTGTTGACGCGTTATCAACAGAGGTCCGTGGTTCGAGCCCTGCATTGAGTCAGAATTTTTTCACACTTAGCCCCTCGCAGGAATTTGATTCCTGTTTCTAAAAATTATATATATATATTCAGAGAGATGTATATCTCTTAGATATTATTATCTCATAGATCTCGCCTCTCTGGAGTATATCTCAGATATATATATATTGTTGCGGTTTTGAGTTTGTACAATAAAGGTTAATTTTCCCCCTCATAGTTTAATCACACTACAACACGTAGCCTCGCGATAGTTCAGTTATTTCATAGTAAATGTATGCATAGTCCTTTTCCTGTTATTTTTGCGTTGAGTAGAATAATGAGAGTTAGGTCCTTTCATTGCCTTATGGGGTGGGGCCTTATGCCGCCTTTGGCTTTTTGGCGCAAATTAACACGAGGCAGGCCTGGCAAATCGAGGCAAGACCAAAGGAGGGCGGAGGAGAAGCCGACGGTAAGAGCGAGCCGCCAATCAGGACTCGAAGGGAGCGGCTGCGGCACTGCGTCACAAGGCGTGGTTAGAACATTCGAGGGAGCTAAGGGGGTTGGCAATATAACCCGTTGCGCGAAGCCCCCACCGCAGTTCTGCGAGAGGTGAGCTGAACCAAGTTCTGGTGGGAGAGGCGCTTGTGAGAGTTGAGTTCTGCGGAGAGGCGCTTGTTGAACGAGCTCAGAGAGAAGACGCGCATGAACCGAGTTATAAAGCGCTCTTACAACTTAAACGCTCGGTTGAGCTTGAGGCAGAACCTCCATTGAGTTATGCGAGTGAGAGCGCGCCGGTAATTAATCGCGCTGTGAGAAACCACCAAGCCTGGCGAGAGACGCACACATTTCCCTCCCGCCTGCCTGCTCTGCCCCTTTTTCGAGAGATGCGCAGCAAGGATCCCTCCCACTGCCTGCTTGCCTTCATCGCGGGACGTGCTGTGACCGGGGAGAGCCACGCCGGGAGGAGCCGTTCCTGGACGACCAAGTCCGCGCGTTTGGCGAGTGAACATCATCCTTCCTTCATTTCCCCCTGTGAGTGTGATCGGGCCCGTGTCAGGGGATAAGGTAAGACTGTTCCTCTTCTCCAATGGCTTGATCTCCGATCATCAATTTGGATTCAGACCAGGTCATTCTACTCTGGACATGTTGCTTCTGCTGTCTCAACAATGGATGGAGGTCCTCAATGCCAAACAGGAAATCAGAGCCGTCTCCCTTGACATATCACGTGCCTTCGATACGGTCTGGCACCCAGCTCTGCTCACCAAACTCTCCTCCTATGGTATCCATGGAAATCTCCACGCATGGCTTGCGGACTTCCTCTCTGGTCGTAGACAACGTGTGGCCCTGAATGGATTTCTCTCATCTCCCCTTCCTGTTCAGGCTGGAGTTCCCCAAGGCAGTTTTCTGGGCCCTGTGCTTTTTCTGGTCTTTATCAATGATCTCTCCGACTCTCTGGAAAATCCTCTCTATCTCTTTACTGATGACTCCACTCTCTGCCGCTCCATTCCTCTTCCCTCAGATCGGCAGTCTGCAGCCTCCTCACTCTCTGAAGACCTGGACAAAATCACAGACTGGTCAAACAAGTCGAACATGTCTTTCAATCCTGACAAATCTCACACTCTTACTATGTCTCTCCGAAAAGATCGACTGGACAACCCTCCCATCTACTTTCTCAACAATCCTCTCCAAGAAGTTCTGTTGCTCAAGCTTTTGGGTCTCACTATCTGCCATGATATTTCTTGGGAAAACCACATTTCCAAGCTAGCCTCCAAAGCCAGTCACCGATTGGGCATCCTCCGTCGTGCGAAGTCCTTCCTCGGCACACCTGAGCTCCTCACCACATACAAGGCTTTCATCCGCAGCTCAATGGAATACTGTTCTCCCCTAGGGGCTGGTTCTCCTGCCTCACACCTAGCTCGGCTTCACGCTGTTGAAACCAAAGCTTTCAGAATCATTGGAATCTCCCGTGATGAAGCTATCTCCGAGGGCCTTTCACTCATTCACCGCAGACAGTTAGGTGTTCTTTCTGTCTTCTGCCGACTCCTCTCCGGCCTTGCTCCTCCAGCTCTCTCTGTGCTTTGTCCCCCAAATATTCCTACAGGTCGCACATGATCTGCCAGCAACCCTCTGATGGTTAAACTGCCGAAATCTCGGCTCTCTGCTCACCTTCACCCTTTCATTCCTCTTTTCTCCCGCCTCTGGAACAAACTCCCACACTCCCTTCAATCCCACTCCTCCCTCCAGGTCTTTAAAACAGCTGTTCACCACCATCTCTTAGCTTTCCCCATCCAAAACCTTGATCTTTTCTACCCCCACTAATTCACCCCAGATCCACCTTGTTTGAAATTCCAACTTCTTTCCTGGAAGTCCCGGCAGTGTCCATATGTTTTATACCTCTCCCACCTCCCCCCCCCTTCCCATGCCTCCCTCCCCCCAAAGCCCTCTCCCTCCCACAGATCTCTCGATGTCCCTGCTCTCAGATGTTGTGTTTGCATTCCTCCCCCTCTCGCCCGATCTTGTCTACCGCTCCCCATGTTATATGTTTTATGTGACGGTTTGTTTTTCTGTGTGATTAATGTTAGATCTTTCACGAGCCTCAATCTTGTATACAAAAAAACAACAAAAAAAACAAAAAAACTGTATAAGGCTGCTCTGTGTCTCTGCTTTCTACCGATCCTTGTACATAATAGTGTAAATAATAATTAAACCTGTTCTTCCTTCCATTCGATCGTCCCCGTCATTTCCATCATTGACTTAGCATGGTACGAATAAAACCGCTCTAATCGGGTTGCAATACCAAAGGTAACTGCACGGACCACGTGGTACGCAATCCGCTCGGTGTACTCAAATTACGCGTGGCTCGTGCGAGGCTTGATTCCCTGCTTCCGCGGCGGCACAGGTATTTAGGTACGTGCGAGAATAGTCCTGAAACCCTACCTTGCGTTTGCCTGGGAGGGGTGATTCAAGTCTCTCGGTTGCGCCGATCCAAGAAGAACAAGGGGCTTAATCTCCCCTTGGTAAGGGAAGGAGGGTCGCGCGGAAACCGTAATAATATATATTGTTGCGGTTTTGTGAATAAAGAATGACCCCCCCCCCCCAAAGTAGGTAGTTGCACCACAACATGTAGCCTTGCTTTAGTTCAGTTATTTCTTCGTAAATGTAAGCGTAGTCTCCTTTCCTGTGTTAGTTTGCGTTGAGCAGGCCAGTGAGTTAGGTGTTCTTTGGGCTGGAATGCCACGTGCTAGGCCTGGAACAAGTCTGGCAAGGCCGAAGGGAGGAGCTGCAGGGGAGTGGCCGGTAGGCGGCGAGCAGCCAATCGGAGCTCAAGGGGAGTGGCTCACAACGGCAGCGAGAGGAGGGGCTTGGAACATTCGGGTAAGGCTGGGGAGGGGCCATATAAGACCCTGCCCCGAGCCCCCCGTGCGAGTGAGAGAGTCGCCCAGCCCCTGAGTCAGAATCGGTCAGAGTCTCCCAGTCAGAGCTTGTGTCACAGCACGAGTGAAGTCCCTTGCTTGTTATAGCCTCGCTGTACACGAACTCTCCCTGTGCCCTGCGCTCTGCGACTGTGAATAACGCGCTCGTGAGGACGATCCATTCCGGGCCACAGACGCACGGTCTCTCTGTCTGTGCTCCCAGCACACGTGCCGTGAACATCTGAGGGCCACACCCGGCGAGCTGTCCCGGAGCGACCGGCGCCAAGGCGCGTTTGGAGCGCGAACTGTCCTTCCTCCTTTTCCCTGCGTGAGTGAGTGGGCCCTTGTCCGGGGATAAGTTAAGACTGATTAAGCTTGCTCTGTGTCTCTTCGCCTTGTATAGTTGTAAATAAACCTGATCTTTCTTCCATTTGATCGTGCCCGTCATTTCACCATTGGCCTAGCATCGCACGAATAAAACCGCTCAAATCGGGTTCAATAAAAGTAACGGCATGAGTCACGTGATACGCAAACCGCTCCGGCGTATTCGATTAGCGTGGCTTGTGTGAGGTCCAGTCCCTGTTTTCATGGCAGCGTGGGTACCGAAGGTAGTGTGGAATCGACCCGATACCCTTCCGCACGCTCGCTACGGGAGTGGCGTCTCGGCCTCGTGGACTCGAAGACCCGAGGGGGAAAAGGGGTTTGACCCCTCCCCACCTCCCCCCTCTGTACGTCGACGGGCTTCGAGAGATCCGCATCAATATATATATATATATATATATATATATATATATATATATATATATATATATATATATATATATATATATTGTTGCGGTTTTAGAACCCTCACTTGTAAATAATACTTGTAAATATTCCATTATTAAAAGGTTAAAGGTCGCACCCTTAATTAGTCCATATGCAACACGTAGGCCACCATAGGAACTTCATTTCTTTCATTAGTTTGTGTTTTAGATAAGGCCGTGTTCCCAATAGTTGAATCTGCGTTGCATTAATCAAATAAGATAGGCCCCATTCACTCATTTTCCAATCGCTCTCTCCAAACGGCGCCATTACGCGCCCCTACAGACGGTGCCTTGTCCCTCCCAATTCTATTATGCGCCTTTTGTTAGCAGCGTTCACTGCCTCGCTGAGCTTCCGCCCAAGCAACGCCATTAACCATGCGGTCGCCCGAGGAAAAAGGGGGCGGAACAACAAGCGCAAGGCATGGCCCTGTCTACTCGCTGTCAAGGGCGGAGCCGGTAAGCCCTTACCAGCCAACCAGGGCTGAGGTGAGCTCGCTGGCGGGCGTGGTTTCCAAGCGCGCACATTGATCTTGAAGCGCGTTATATAAGCGCCAGCGCGAGCCTTTTCACAGAGTCGACTCGGGTTGGAGATGGCGCTTGGTGGGGTCTGGCTGAGACAGACTGCTTGTGGGAGGTCTGCTGGGAGCATCGGCTGCTGAGAGACGAAGCCGCACAAAGCCCCTGTACGAACCTGCGAGAGCGAGAGAGCATTGCTCGATAAACGTATTACGTACGCAGCATCCCAGACCCTCGCTATATGTAAGGTCCGCTCGCGGTCGGCGACACGCGAAGCTGCCTGCCGTTCTTCGCCCGCGGAACCGGAGCCTGGACGGAGTCGACCTACCTGGAACCATCTACCTGGACCTTCCCACCTACCAGCTACCACCCCGTGTGAGTGTGTATGTTTGTCTGGGATCGTTAAGTTGAGACTGTATAGTTAAGCCTGCCCTGTGTCCTGCTTCTTCTTCTTCTTCTTCTTCCTCTTCTTCTTGTATATTCCTTTCGTTTCCTCCTCTTCTTGATTGTAAATAAATTCACCTGTTCTTCCTATACTCTGGTTTCTTCTTACCCGATCGCTTTAGTCTTTTCTCAATTGAGTACCTGTGGCACGATTTCGGAACCGCTATAATCGGGTGTAGTAATTGTTAATGGCCCAAGTCGCGGCTCGCTTCGCTCGGCATGTCCATTAACGCTGCGGCTCGGGTGGGAGTTATCTCCTCGCTTTACGGCCGGTGGTAGTACTTAGGTACTAAGACTAATTCGGCTTACAACCCTACTTACCACCGACCGGAAGTGACGTTATAACTTCCCAAGGACTTGGGACGGCCAGCTTAAAAGACAAGGGGATTAACCCCCCCCCCTTGATAAGGGGAGCGCCGACCCCCAAATCCGTAACAATTGGTCTCTGGGAGTGGGATTTGAAGCCCGAACCAAATTTTTTATCATTTGAAAAGATTTGGTCAAAATTTCGAGCGGCCGAAATTTTATATACCATCTAAATTAAATCGTGCATTGGATAATCAAGGCGATCGGATGCCGGTGGGGGTAGAAGAAGAGGGGGTAGATTTAACCCAGGACCCCAGGGAAGAAGTGGGAGAGATGGAGGAGGAAATTGAAGAAGTTGCGGTCGTGGGGATTGCAGGCGCACAAAATGGCGGCGCCTCGCACATGGCGGCAGGGGCCGCACCCGCTGCGCAAATGGGGGTGGGCGACATGCAAGCCTTCATGGCGCAAATCACGGCATGCTTCGTGGTGCAAAGTAAAGCAATAGATGAAAAGATGGACAAATCCAGGAGAGAAATGAGAGACGGGTTAAGTAATTTGGAAAATAGAATGGGGGAGCAATTGGGAAGTCAAATTGGGGGGTTAGAAGTCAAATTGGGGGGATTAGAGAGCCAATTAGGGGGACAATTGGAGGACGTAAATGGCCTAGCCCGGGAAGTAAATGAGGGGTTAGCGAGGGACAAGGCCAGGTATGAGACGAGGAAATTTGAGAGGGACAGAGACCACGAGTTGGGCGGGAGGAGCGCAGTCATATGCGACGAGGTAACGCAGCTAGAGGAGCGCGAGTTGAGCGAAGCTGAGCAAGGCATAATCACGTGGACTGGGGTAGAAATCGTGACCCGGGGTATGGGGAAGCCAGCGACCACCGAAGTAGAGGGAATGTTATGTGCGCTGGCGGTCATCGAGCTTAAGGAGAAAATCGAACCAATAGTGGAAATTGGAATTCAAGAGATGGCAGGCATAGAGATTAAATCGGAGATTGGGATGGAATGCACACAAAGTCTGGATTCGCATCGTGATGCCGTGCTTAATAACCAGAATGAAAGTTTGCAGGTGGTGGAGCGAAGAGGTGGAAGCGCCAAGGTGAGTCGGGCTGTATATGGTGCTAAAAGATTTGGCGCAAAGGTATTTGGCGCGAGAGGGTTTTTCGCGCGCTTGGGATCCAGACGGCACCCGGGCGTTCGTGGAAGGTCCTTTGTACGCTGCGTGAGTGGAAATGGCGTGCATGTGAGAGAAAAGTGTGCGCCGGAGCGAGAGTGTGATACCAAGTGCGAGAGCGAGTGCACATCGGAGTGTATGTGTAATGAATGCGACACAGAGAGTGCGACACAGAGAGAGAGAGGAATGTGTGCAGAGTGCGACACGGAGTGTGAGTTGGTTGTGGAGCGTGTGCGGGCGAGCACACCAGAGCGTGTGATTGGGTGTGTGATAGGGGATTGCACACCTGTGGGTAGGTGTGCGCTGAGTGGGTGTGCAACAAAGTGCACACCCGTGAGTGGTACGGAGTACGTACTGGGAGAGTGTGTGCAAGAAGGTGCGTGAGAGAGGTGTGTAAAAGAGTGTGCGAATGGTAGGATGGATGCGCAAGAATGGGCGCGAGAGGAATGCATGGTATGTATAGAGTGTATGGAGACACCTGGATGTGTGAGTATGGGAAGAATCACGTGTGAATGTGAGCATGCGAGGGGAGCATCGACGTTAACCGGGGCAGCGTTTAGGCCGACTTATAGCTGACCCGAGCTCTCTGGGCATGGTGCGCTTTGTGTGCTGCGGAGGCCGGCCAGGGTCGTTGCCGCGTCGCTCCTGCACGGAGCGCCGTGCACGATTCGGGCCGGGCTCCGCCCTGCACGGTCGGTGCCGTGTTTTGCCAGGCAAGGCGACCGGCCTGGTTCGAGGGGAGGTAGGAGGGTTCGGAGCGGCGCCCCCTTGCGGTGGCGGCGCTCCGGCCGGGCAAGGCTGGGCCACCGCGCATGGGAGTGAAAGGCCCTGCGTAGGGATGGTGCTTGGAGCCTTGGCCCGACAAAACCGTCTCCCCTGAATCGTAAATGCCGGACGGACCCAACCAACAGGGGACTGCATGGATAGCCGGCTTTTCGAAGCTGAGCTGCAAGTACAGTGTATTCCCGCACGAGAGGCTCGTAGTGAGTAGACTGATGGTAATAGTGTTAACGATAGTGATGTAGAGGGATGGTAGCTCTACCATCCCTCACATCCCTTTGGGCACATGAGCTATAGTTTATAGGGTGGCGGTGAAAACTAGCCCGGGAGGGTTAGGATAATGTATAGGATCTAGAAATGACTATAGGTGACCAAGATTTAAGTAGTGACTATTGTACCTTTAGTGGGGACGTAGAGTAGAGTAGATGGATGATAACGACGTGGGATGTGCAGTAGTATAAAGGGATGACAGGGAGCACGAGTTTTAGAGGGAAAATAGATAGCCAGATGATGCAGTGTGTTTGTGGTATAGTTTAAATGAAAAACTAATGAGATTCCTTGAAGTGCTGGTGAGGAAATGAGGAATTGGAATGGAAGTTCCTGGTAGTGCTGAGCAAATAAGGCAATGCTCGAGAGTGATGTGTGTGTGTGTGTTGAGTGTTTGACTTGCATGATGTGCAAGTGAAGTACAGGTGTGTGGAATGAATGGTGTGGAGTGAGTAGTGTGGAATACGTGGAGTGGAGTGTATGGTGCGAAGGAGTGGATGGGGGAAGGATGGACCCCTTCACGAATACCCGGGGAGGGTAGGTTAAAGTTAGGTAGAGGGAGTAGGTAAATTGTGGTTGGATATTGACGTCTGTGGTGCGGGTAGTTGCACAGAAGTGTTTTGTTGGGTGCATGAGTGTATGGAATGGCTGGGCGTGTGGCCTGTTAGTACGAATGGTTAGTTGAGCACTCCGCCACTGGTAGTCTGTCGGCCATGTGAGGCCGCAGGTAGGCTCTGGGAGCACAATGGGGCCCGAGGATCCGGAGAAGGACCCGGGTAGCCCGATGCCATGGAGGGCAGTAGTGGGGGTAAGCGCCAGGGAGGGCCTTCCCCAGGTAGGTTAGGGTGATGGAGCTAGGCAAGCTCGGGTGGCGACGTACAGTAGCGGAGGTGTGCAGGTGAGCGGACCTGCTGGTGAGCCACACGACCCAGCACTGAAATTGTACAAGGGCACAGAAGGAAAAATCGGGGGAGTGAGACCCCAAATTGGTGAGCGCCACAGTATGTTCAATGGGAATTGGTTTTTAGAACCGCATAGAGTAAAGATGGCCAATGGATTGGCAGGGTAAGACCCCGGGTAGTGTAATGTATTAATGTCAATTAGAAGGATAGATGGGATGAAAGTCTCTTCGCACCATCCGCATCCACTCACCTGGGTGATGAAACTCCACACCACATTTTTTGGCAGATATTTGGAGAATGTAAGACGCATCATGACGGAGTGTGACATTGTGTTGTGATTCCATCCCTTCCTCCTTAGGAGGGATTGATGATGAATTTGGTATTAGAGGGAATGGGAAAGACAAGACGTAGAGATGGATTTGTAAAGGTATAGAGTGTGTAAATACGGGTAAGGGCAAGGGTAGAGTAGGTGACATGGGGGGTTGACGAACGCTAGGGACGAGCTTTCTCAGTTCGCTCTCCCGCGCCCTTCATGTCTGCATTATCTTGTTTTGATGTGTACCCTTGCACCCCTGCCCGCTGATCTGCTTGTCCTTCCTTCCCCACTCACGGACCCTTGTTATTTTGTGCCCGAGGGAAAGTGTGCAGGTGCTGCAGTTGTGCGCCTGCACCCTTGCTGCCTGCCTGCCTGCACTGGTACACCACTTATGGACCACACGTTCTGTGGCCTGGCACCACCATATGGACCACACGTTCTGTGGCCTGGCGTCTCTGCTGGGACCGACCATGGTTGCCCGCGGTATCTGGTTGCGGACCACTGTTTTCAAAGTGGCCTCCATGCCATGCAGGTGGACCACCTGAGTTGGCCTGCTGGCCAGAAATAATAAAAAGCAGACACGGTTTGTGCCCTTTCTTATTATAAATAACATCAAGAAGAAGATCAAGACAGCCAGAAGCATCGGCCCAGCAGACAAGCAAGAAGAAGACACCATTTATTATGTTAAAATGTGTTTGGTGCATTTTCATGCTTGGTGCTTTTTCTGCATTTTTTGTATTTTGGTGCTTGGATGGTGCTTTTCGTGCCTTTTGTTTATTGGTGCATGTGGGTATGGTGTATCGGTGCAGTGCAGTGCAGTGATTTTTCCTCTTCTCAAAACATCTTTTTCTTGTTTCCCACAAAAGACAGGTCCTGGGTGACAGTTTGTAAATAACTAGTGTGCTGTAAATAATGCTCCCCACCGGCTAAATGTGTAGTTTCGAAATAATTCCGCAATTTGGTTAGTCTGTGGGCATGAGTCCGTTAGATAGGATGCAACGCAGCAGGCGGGACATATTTAGTGTTAAAACTGTCGCACTCAGGGTGAGGTTAAAAGTAGAGGGTAACCCACACCTAAGTGTCACACTAAGTTAAAAGTTGGCCCTTTCGTTATGGGCCTGGAGGAGAGGAGGGTGCAGTGTTGCGGTTTTAAAACCCTCACTTGCAAATAATACTTGTAAATATTCCATTATTAAAAGGTTAAAGGTCGCACCCTTAATTAGTCCATATGCAACACGTAGGCCACCATAGGAACTTTAGTTATTTCATTAGTATGTGTTTTAGATAAGGCCGTGTTCCCAATAGTTGAATCTGCATTGCATTAATCAAATAAGATAGGCCCCATTCGCTCATTTTCCAATCGCTCTCTCCAAACGGCACCGTTACGCGCCCCTACAGACGGTGCCTTGTCCCTCCCAATTCTATCACACGCCTTTTGTTAGCAGCGTTCGCTGCCTCGCTGAGCTTCCGCCCAAGCAACGCCATTAACCATGCGGTTGGCCCGAGGAAAAAGGCGGCGGAACAACAAGAGCAAGGCGTGGCCCTGTCAACTCGCCGTCAAGGGCGGAGCCGGTAAGCCCTTACCAGCCAACCTGGGCTGAGGTGATCTCGCTGGCGGGCGTGGTTTCCAAGCGCGCGCATTGATCTTGAAGCGCGTTATATAAGCGCCAGCGCCAGCCTTTTCACAGAGTCGACTTGGGTTGGAGACGGCGCTTGGTGGGGTCTGGCTGAGATGGACTGCTTGTGGGAGGTCTGCTGGGAGCATCGGCTGCTGAGAGACGAAGCCGCGCAAAGCCCCTGTACGAACTTGCGAGAGAGAGAGCGTTGCTCGATAAACGTATTACGTACGCAGCATCCCATAAAGCATGCACTTTAAAATCACTGGCTGCCCGGAACAACCGCCGCTCATGGGCCCCAGACATTATTTGCGGGGTCTGGAAGGATTACGGGAGATTCCAAACCCATTGGGTCAGATGTACCCAATCCCACCACTCTGAGGTCACATGGTGGGTCGTTTCAATTTCCCGACCATTGGTGACGCGAGGCTGCTCTGAATCGGCAATTGCAAAATAATAAATAAATGCTTTTCCAGGTCCAAAGCTATTTCCTGAGGTGAAAGGTTAAATTTTGATTATATTGTCTCCTTCTATTGCCAAATGTACTATTTTATTTCTGACTAAGCTATGACACCAATAATAAACATTTGCCTGTAGGTGTTGTGAAACCAGACCAGTACAAGGCAGTTCCAGACGAACCGCCAAACCCTACCAACCTGGAAGAGACCTTGGAAAGGATCAAGAAAAATGATTCGGCACTGGAGGACGTGAATCTCAATAACATCCTGGTGATCATTCGCAGTGGGAGAAGCTGTACAACACAATCATCTACATTTGGCAACTGTTGTATTACAGTTATTTTTTTTAACGTTTCTCACTGAATGTCTGATTTGATTTTAGTAAGAATTGTCACCATTGAAATTGTTGAACATCAATATGTATCACCCAACAAAAATGCATGGTCCTCAGGATATTTCCACCTCCATGATGAAGGAATTTGCCGAAGCTTTGACGAGCAATACACATGTGAAAAGCTTCAGCATTGTTGGCACGAGATGCAACGAGGCCATGGCTTATGTGAGTCAAAGTTGTTACTGATCCTTGTTTGGCCCATCACACTTTATTCGACTTGTCCTTTGAGTATATTTTTCAATTTCAACTCTTCCTCTTCCTCCATTTTCCTTGACATTATTTATCTAGATATGATGTATATATTAGATATAATCATGTCTCCAGTGAACTATAAACATGTCATTTGAAAAGCAATTTCTCAACTTATTCTGGGCACACAGGCTTTGGCAGAAATGTTGAAGATTAATCGAACCTTGAAAATCCTCAACATAGAGTCAAACTTGATCTCCGGACGTGGCATCCTGGCCGTGCTGCTTGCGGTCATGAACAACGATAGTATCATGGAGTTGCGTGTCGACAACCAGGTAAGGGATTGGGACGCAGGTATTACAAGCGCTCGTGACACTTATTATGACTGTGTACTGTTAGAAGGACAAAGCATCTATCTATAATTCCAGTAATCTCTGTGTGTATGTTTGTTTGTTTGTTTATTTGTCTGTGACCGCTGTTTCTCGACAACTACCGGTCCGATATACTTGAAACTTGCCAGGTATATTGCTGGGGACCCGAGGATGTGCCTTTTCAAGGTTTCATATTAATCGGACAATTACTTACCGAGCTATGTCCAAAAAACGATTCAACCAATCAGAGAGCAGCGAGCTATCGCGTGTGCCGAACGTGGCGAACACACTCTGCCTCGGATGGCACATTTGAGAGCGTATTCATTTATTTCCCGTCGGCAAACTATGTTGCCGTTAAACTATGTTTTAAAACTAATTAAAACTAATTTGCGATTCATCGTAACTGCGATTTGCGACCTTCCGGACAGTGAGGACTGCACTTCCGGCATCCAATCACAGAACGCGTTATTGCGTAGGCGTGGCCGATGTGAGAGCGAGCTGATGCTGAGCCCAGCGCGTGCGCCATTACGGTACGTAATTCGATTTCTTCCGGAGAAAATAATAATTTCTCGATTTCTTATGCGCATTATTTCTCCCAATTCAGTCAGAGCGAAGGGCGGAAGCGAAGAGCGTTGTTTTTTTTGTTTACGGGCGTACGGGCGGGGTAGAGCGTACGGGTAGCGTTTTTTTTTTTTTTTGGCACATTTGAGAGCGTATTCATTTATTTCACGTTGGCAAACTATGTTGCCGCTATGTTGGCGTTAAACTATGTTTTAAAACTAATTAAAACTAATTTGCGATTCTTTCGCTTTCCTGCGCATTTGTGCACGCTATGGCGATTTCTTTACCAAACTCCGCTAGCCGTTAGCTTTGGACCAAACCATTTCATGTAAATAGAGGGGGGGGGGGGATTGTCACCGTACTCGCAAGCCGTTAGCTTTGGACCAAACCATTGCATGTAAATAGAGGGGGGGGGGGGGATATACTTTTAGATATATATATAGGGCATGCCCTATGTCCAAAAAACGATTCAACCAATCAGAGAGCAGCGAGCTATCACGTGTGCCGAACGTGGCGAACAGACTCTGCCTCGGATGGCACATTTGAGAGCGTATTCATTTATTTCCCGTCGGCAAACTATGTTGCCGTTAAACTATGTTTTAAAACTAATTAAAACTACTTTGCGATTCATCGTAACTGCGATTCGTAACTGCCGTTCGCTTTGGCTTTGCGAATGGACCAAACCATTTCATGTAAATAGAGGGGGGGGGATTGTCACCGTACTCGCAAGCCGTTCGCTTTGGACCAAACCATTTCATGTAAATAGAGGGGGGGGGATATAATTTTAGATATAGATATAGTACGGGCATGCCCTAGTATTAATAAAGAGGTGACATTTCAAAAGAGGCCCAAGCTACCTTGAAGATTTCATGACAAATGCAATTAGAATGGCTTTGGCCCTTGTTTGGTGGAAAATGTAAAAGGAGAGCAAATGGCAGGTTCGTTCAATTAACTGTCGCTTCTGATAAATTTCATTCCCTTGTTGAAACCTTAAATAAAGAAGAAGAAGAAGAAGAAGAAGAGGCTTTTAAAGCTTTGAAGAGTTTTACAGTGCAGTTGATCATGACTATATCCTGGCTAATATTGAAAGTTAAATTTCAATTCACTCTTTTTCTTTACATCTTTACAAGGCTGGACTATTATTTTTTTTTGTATACAGGATCGAGGCTCGTGAAAGAGCTAACATTTATCGCACAAAAAAATCAAACAGACACACAAAATATATAATAAGGGGAGCGGTAGACAAGGTGGGGATAGAAGGGGAAGCACACAAACACAACATTTGAGAGCAGGGACATCGGGAGATCTGTGGGAGGGAGAGGGCTTGGGGGGAGGAAGCGTGGGAAGGGGGGGGTGGGGGTGGGAGAAGTATAAAACACAAGGACACTGCAAGGACTTCCAGGAAAGAAGTTGGGATTTCAAAAAAGTGGATCTGGGGTGAATTAACGGGGGTAGAAAAGATCAAGGTTTTGGATGGGGGACGAAAAGAGATGGTGGTGAACAGCTGTTTTAAAGACCTGGAGGGTGGAGTGGGATTGAAGAGAGTGAGGGAGTTTGTTCCAGAGGCGGGAGAAAAGAGGAATGAAGGAGTGAAGGTGAGCAGAGAGTCTTGATTTTCGCAGTTTAACCATAAGAGGGTTGCAGGCAGATCTTGTGCGACCTGTAGAAATATTTGGGGGACAGAGCACAGATAGAGCTGGGGGAGCAAGGCCAGAGAGGAGTCGGTAGAAGACAAAAAGACCACCAACCTGCCTGCGGTGAATAAGTGAAAGGCCCTCGGAGTTAGCTTCATCGCAGGAGATTCCAATGATTCTGAAAGCTTAGGTTTCAACAGCGTGAAGCCGAGCTCGATGTGAGGCAGGAGCACCGGCTCAGAGGGGAGAACAGTATTCCATTGAGCTGCGGATGAAAGCCTAGTATGTGGTGAGGAGCTCAGGTGTGCCAAGGAAGCATTTCCCACGACGGAGGATGCCCAGTCGGTGACTGGCTTTGGAGGCCAGCTTGGAAATGTGGTTTTCCCAACAAAGATCATGGCAGATATTGAGACCCGAAAGCTTGAGAGACAGATCTTCTTGGAGAGGATTGTTCAGAAAGTGGATGGGAGGGTTGTCCAGTTGGTCTTTTCGGAGAGACATAGTAAGAGTGTGAGATTTGTCAGGATTGAAAGACATGTTCCACTTGTTTGACCAGTCTGTGATTTTGTCCAGGTCTGCAGAGAGTGAGGAGGCTGCAGACTGCCGATCTGAGGGATGAGGTATGGAGCGGCAGAGAGTGGAGTCATCAGCAAAGAGATAGAGAGGATTTTCAAGAGAGTCAGAGAGATCATTGATGAAGACCAGAAAAAGCACAGCGCCCCGAACACTGCCGTGGGGAACTCCAGCCTGAACAGGAAAAGGAGATGAGAGAAACCCATTCAGAGCCACACGTTGACTACGACCAGAGAATAAGTCTGCAAGCTATGCGTCGAGATTTCCATGGATACCATAGGAGGAGTGTTTGGTGAGCAGAGCGGGGTGCCAGACCGCATCGAAGGCATGTGAAATGTCAAGGGAGACAGCTCTAATTTCCTGTTTTCCATTGAGGTCCTCCATCCATTGTTGAGACAGCAGAAGCAGCATGTCCAGAGTAGAGTGACCAGGTCTGAATCCAAATTGATGATCGGAGATCAAGCCGTTGGAGAAGAGGAAAGATTTCATATCCGAAGCAATGATGGATTCCATGACTTTGCTGATAATTGGGAGAAGGCTGATTGGTCTGTAGTTGCTAGGATATGTTTTTGCACCTTTTTGTGTAAAGCGGTGATGTTGGCAGATTTCCAAGCTGATGGCAGATGACCTTGAGGAAAAGAGAGGGTGAAGAGAACAGAGAGAGGGAGTGAAAGATCGGCAGAGCAGCATTTTAGGACCCGTGGGCTGATGCCGTCAGGTTCAGTTGCAGAATCGATACAAAGAAACTTTCCAGTCAGGTCCAGTTGCAAAGCAAAGAAACGTCCCAATCCCTTATTTCCCTATAATGCAAAGAAACTTTCTTATTTTTTGCTGTCAGCGTTAAAAAAATTAACAAACGGAAATCTAGGCTGCTGGAGGAGCTGAGTGACAGAGGGCAGTGGGACAATGTGGATGAGTGGCAGAAAGGAAAGTATCAGGAGGAGGGAATGGGTGGGCATCTGCGAGAGTTCAAGAGAGTAGGGGTGGGTATGGGAGAAAGGATGTTGTGACGATGAGCAGAACATTTGAAAGACTGGAGGGAGGGACACGAGGCAATAATTACAGGGAAATCGGTTCCACAAATAGAAGAATAGAGGGTTGAAGGAATGGAGGTGAGGCTTCAGCCCGTAATTGAGGAGAGTAACCAGGTGTGGGATGATGGATTGATTAAAGAGGTCAGGAGGAGTGATTATAAATGAGGTTGAGAGTCCACCATCTATCCTTTGATTGGTGAGAAAGTGACTTGGCCATCTAGTGAGAGATGCCAATGACACATGGTCGTCGTTCGGATGCAGTGCGTGGCTGTGGTTTAGTATTAGTTCTTGCACGGGCACAGTCGTGCCGCTGATGCATTGCCCCCTGTAAGTTAGAGCAAGCATTTGGAATTTGTCCATCATGCCGGCAATAGCTCACCTATTCTTTGCGAGGGACACTGAGAACTTTAATGTACGCCAACTAATGCTGGAAGACGGGACGTCCAGTTCAATGTTCACCCGAGGGACAGTGCATAATGATGTATCGCCCCACATGAGAAGCATCGGGGCGACCGTTTATATCGGGGCCGGGGCCCCAACGCAGCCGAGCAGCTCAGAGGGGAGTGCCCATACCTCTAGGCTATCCTGCCAGCCTATCAGTGACACAAAGAACCTTGCACATAATTGCTTCCAAGGGAGGGGCACCGGTCTATAGTGGGGACCCATACTCCATGATAATTTGGATGCTTCCCATTGTACTGGGTACTCATTCAGTGTTTGTTTTCAGGATTCTGTGTTGTAATATTGAAGTCTCCCCACCTCCCCCAACTGGTGAAATGAAGCTCGTTATAGCCCTCACCCCTTTATTAATTGGTAATGGATACTCGTTAAGTCCTCCATTTTTTATTTTAAGTCAAACTACGTTTTTCAGCAGAAAATCTCCTGTTTCGTTGATTTGTGTACCTTGTTACCCTCGCCAGAGGAGAGGGTATTGCATTTGAGTCCGTTTGTCTGTCTGTCTGTCTGTCTTGGCTGTCTGTTTGTCCGCACAGAAAAAAATATGATTTCCTCTGCAACCGTTGGTCCAATTGACAGGAAATTTTCACCATAGAATCGTTTAATGATAATTATGACGTCATAGGTCATGTGGTATGGGCGCCATCTTGGAAAAACCGAAAGACGTTGCACCTATATCTCCGAAAGCAACAACAACAACAGGCATTTTAAGGCCATTTTCCCTGCGAGAGCGGGGGTTAGCCTTGCGGGCCCCATGACAATCTTCTCCATTTTGCCCGATTTTCTGCATCTCCCCTTGTTAAAGCCCCTTGCCCGCATTTCTTCTTCCACCACCTTTAGCCAAGTCTTTCTCGGTCTTTCCCGTCCTCTACTTACATCTACGTTCATTTCCATCACTCTTCTCAACCAGTCACTTTCATCCTTCCTCAACACATGACCAAACCATCTCAACCTGTTCCTCTTCACAGCATCCATCACAGGCTCTATTCCCATCATCTTTCACAATTCATCATTTGTCTTCCTCTCTCTCAACTTTAAGTTAAGTTAACTTGTCTTTGGGCCTGGTGTTGGCTTAGCGGTTAGGGTGCCGGCTTGGGATCCTAGGATCCTGGGTTCGAATCCCGGTCGATCGCTGAATTAACACCAGGGAGGATTGACTCAGCCTGCCATCCGTCCGAGGTCGGAAAATTTAGTACCAGCTTGCTAGGATGAATGATCCCGGTGTGTACCCTGATTTAGAATAGGTACACGGTATCCCTGCGCATTGTAAGAGGCAACCAAGGTTTGGCGTCAGGAAGGGCATCCGGCCATAAAAACATTTCCTCAAACAGGGAACCATGATTGTCATGGTGGCCTGCAAGGCTAACCCCCACTCTAGCTGGGAAAATGGCCTTAAAAAACGATCATTCATTCATTTCATTCATTCTCTCAACGATACTCCACACATCCACCGAACCATTCGCATTTCCAGCCTTCGTTGCTGCTCGACGTTCATTACCCATGGTTCATTACCCATGTCTCGCTCCCATAAATCACAACACTTCTCACACATGCAGCATACACCTTTCCCTTCAGCTTCAACGACACTCCCCTCCTCATCAGCACGCCACCCAGTTCCCGAAACTTCTTCCATGCACATCTGACTCCAGCAACCGTTGCCGAGTCTGATCCACCTTCTCCATTCAGCATGTCTCCTAAGTAGCAAAATGTTTTCACACCTTCCCGGTTCACGCCGTCTCCAAGATCCAACTCAACATTTCCTCCATATGCAGCTCCCTCTGTGCACACCTTACACTTGAATGTAGCTGCCACACTGGTAAATGACCCTCTCAGACCACTACATTTTTGATGAACCCACTCTGCGCACATCGTGCATTGAATGGAATTCACTCCGACGCCCTTCCTGCACACAGCACACGGCCACTTCCCAGTTCTTTCCACCTCACCACATGCTTTACCACTTGCGATCACCTTCAGACCTTTTGCCTCCATACATTCGTTCCACTTGTTCATCTTCTCCTTCAGTCCATCCATACTTTCCGCAATCAACACCTGATCATCTGCATACAACAACTCCCACGGTAAACCCTCCTTTACGTTCCGAGCCAGCACCTCCATCACAGCTACAAATAGTAGTAGACTTAGTACCGACCACCTGATGCACCAAAAATATCTCCGAAAGCACTGCATAGAAAAAATTGAGACATTGCTCATTGTAAAGAACCTTCCATGGGGAATAACATATGTTAGTGATGATGTCATAGATGCCTCCATTATGACGTCATAATTTAACAAGTACAAAACTCCATCCGATCAAGTTGAAATTTCTTGAGCGTCATCTCAGGATAAATTGGTGCAGATTTTTTTTTTTAATGATTCCGTAATCGGTTACATGGTTCAGCTGCTCTATTTGTTTTAACACAAAAGCCTTAAAAACACTAAAAACATGTCCTGGCGAGGATCTGCAATCTCTGATTGCTCTTTCTTGTTTTATTTTGAGGAAATTATGGTGATAAAAGGGAATATTTTCTATCACTGCCATATTGTCCCCCTTTGTTTGTTTTCCTTTGGTATATTCTGATTGAATACTATCCCATTACCCCCCTCCTCACCTCACAACCCCACACCATCAAAGGCTGGAGTGTTTGACCGTTCTTTGCGTTGCTTCTTTATATAAATCTATAATATTTTTATTTCCTTGTATTTTTTGGAACTGGTCGGAAGTTACCAAAATTGGCCAATCTTTTAATTTCTTTTTGTATGAATACTTATTTTGTATGAGGTCTAGCTAACATTCCAATACCCAACCTGAGAAACATCCTTCAACTGACTACGTGATTTCTGGCGGCTTCTTCGGATTACACTTTTTGCTAAATGACAACATTCAATTCTGGAACGCTATTGAAATGCATGATATGAGTGTTAAAGCATCCAGTTTGACACCTTTATTGGGTATCTGTTACGTATTACCTCCCCAAACCCTGGTTACGATGCACCTCAGAGTCTGGAGCAGGAACACGGCAGAAAGATTTGCTATTTTGCGTTTTCTAATAAACCATGGTAAAACTACACCAATGCACTTGTATAACAAAACAAGTAATTGTATTAACAACTCTCACATACACAACTAGAACGCCACTCAGTAGAGCGCATACTCCCGCTGTGGGTGGCCGCTGCTGAGCCCTATCTTCCAATGGTAAAAAAATCCTTCAAAAAATTCCTGGATCCGGAATAATATCCTGAGCTTCACCAAAAACTAATCAATTCTTCCTATCCCAAGGGCAATCATCCCACCAACTTTCATCCAAATCCGTTCAGAACTTTTCCAGATATCTTGTTCATAAACACACGAACACACGAACATACGAACACACACACACACACACACACACACCCATGGATGGACATGATCGAATGCATTACTCCCTGGCGGGAGTAATAATAACACTATTAAAGAAATTACAATGAAAATGTCACTTGCATCATATGAACAATACATATGATGGTACCATCATCATTCCTCAATGCTCTCAAAGCAAGGAACTCATGATACGCCAAATGTGTGTGGAATGTAACATTCCCCAAAATCTCCACGCTGGTTGAAGGTCGAGGTCGTGCAGAACGGCAAATCAATGGGCAGGTATTGGCGCAACTGTTTATGAGGAGCTACGAGGTGAGAGGTCGATATGGGAATTGTGTCAATAGGTAAACCAACGGCAATCAACATGATGAGGTCGATACGGAAATCCAAACGGCAAAACATGATGCACCAAGTGGACAGCCTCTTCTTCTTCGAGGACAAAATGGCGTATAGGCCCGTAATGGAGGCGCTTGATTTCTCCAATGATGACTCGCACTTGGTGATAACACCTGAGACACAGGTTTAATTGCACTCGCAATATATGATGATGTCCCAGACAAGCCCTTTCCCGGGAAGCCTCGACGCGATTCACGCCTGTATCTCCATCATGGCTGTTCTCCTACTCCTCCTCATTCCGGTTCTTTGCCGCATTTTTCTTTTTTCTCCACAAACTTTGATTTTTACCTTTTACTAAAGTCATCTCCATTTCACACAAAAATCTTAACAACAATATTACCTGAAACTAAAAATCCTACAAGCGTATAATAACAACAAGGGTGGAAGTGACGGATCCGTAACATGCATAGCTATTGAAATGCATGAAATGAGCGTTAAAGCGTCCAGTTTGACACCTTTATTGGGTATCATTGATGAAATTTGGGATCCTAAACATTATGCCCAGGCAGGTGGGATTGTGTCAGTGTCCCTTAAACATTATTGAAGACATAAATTGGCTTGCGTTTAAGAATGTAACCTTGTGTGGCCTTTTTAACGTCTTATATTACATCTTTAACATCTTATATAACATCTTATAACAACTGTGTTCAAACATTGTTGTTCTTTCTCAGCATCAGCAGCTGGGAGATCGTGTAGAGATGCAGATGGCTGCGCTGCTGGAACATAATGGATCATTGCTCAAGTTTGGATACCACTTTATGCAGCAGGGCCCCAGGACACGAGCCGCCATTGCCGTGACCAAGAACAATGACATGCGTAAGATACCCTCAGCCACACCACACGTTAATTTGTCGTTATGTACGTAGTTGATATTGTTACGTTTATGGTGTCGGAGGCAGTTGGGTCCGCTCCGAGTCTGGGAAGTCGGTGGTTCAGACCCCGGCCGAGTCATACCAAAGGCTTTTAAAATGGTATGTGCTGCTTCCTTGCTTGTTGTTCAGCATTTACAAGGATAAAAGCACGAATAATCCTCATGGGTTGGCATCCATGAAAAGGAGGAAATTCTTCAGGAAATCCCCACCAAGCCATTTTTGTGACATTGCTGGTAGCTACTTGGAGTGCTCCAGGAAGTGACAGCACTTTTTCCAAGCTCAGTGGCTGTGTTTGTCTCATCTAACAGTCTTGTGTTATGGCTCGTGTGTTCGTCTGTATGTCCAAATGGGTGAAATGTGTGCTGTGTCTCTACTAAGAGCCTCAGATCTTGTACAAAAAAAAAATCCAAAAAGATTATAATGAACCACCTTTAGAGGCCATTTTCCCCCACAGAGCAGGGGTTGGCCTTTTTCGGGCACCGTGGTCCCCTTTTTGAAGCGATGTTTTGTGGCCGGATGCCCTTCCTGCCGCCAGCCCTGTTGGTCGCCTCTTGCAACAATGCCCTTCCTGCCACCAACCCTGTTGGTCGCCTCTTGCAACGCACAGGGAATTACCAGTGAACTGGTACTCAATTTGCCAACCTCTGAAGGATGAACAGGCTGAGTCAACCCCCCTGGTGTTAATTCAACGATCGACCAGGATTCGAACCCAAGATCCTTGGATCACAAGCCGGCACCCTAACCACTAAGCCAACACCAGGCCTGATAGAGGGAACAATGAAGATCCAAAAAAAAGACAATCCAAAAATCCAAAAAATAAAATCCAAATCCAAATAAATCCAAAATAGATCCAAAAAATCCAAATACCAAATCCAAAGAAATAGATCCAAAAAGATTATAATGAGCCCTTTATTTTCGTTTTCAGTTATAATCATATTTTTATGTAAATTTGTCACCGGTTATAAAATAAGACTTGTTTACATTCTGATCGCAGGGCAATGCTAAGACGTGGGGTTTGTGATTCGAAGTCAAAGACAAACGTTAAGGGGTGGATCTGCAACATATAAACCAAAGTGGAAACAAACAGTAATTGCCATATTCTTGTAGCTGCTCTCCTGTCGCACAATGCTAACAACAGAGCCAATTGCAGTTATCAGCATGTCAAGTTAGCATCTACCCTTTTTTTATACACTGATTAAATTTAGAATAGTAACAATTTAAGTAATAGGTTCAATTCCAGATCCGATGATAAACGTAGTGCAGTACAGTACAACAATCATTTAATCATTTTCCATGCTTTAATAGTTTGTTCGATGATTAAGAAGACAAACGCTACTGCAAAGCATAAATTCAGTTTCCAAAAAACCTAAATTTTGGCTTGCCGAGCATCTTCCACTTACTGTTCCATGAGGCGGGTCAAAGCAAGCCTTGCCCAGCTGAGTGTTTCCATTCCCTTTTCCTCAGCTCTGTCCTTGGATTAGAGCCTATTTTTCACTTTCACCACCGGAGCAGTGCAAAAATGCAGGGAATAATAAAAGTATTGCTTATTTTGATATTTTGGAAAATTAATTTTGGCAATCTCATCTGTATATTGATGACGGATTTCAAACGTACATCCTTGCGTCTGCATTGAACATGCTGGGATATATATCTATATATCCAGGTTAATTTCCAGAATATGGACCGTGAATAAAGGGAAAATATGCTTCTGAAGGAAACGCATTCTGAATGTTTGTTATAACCAGGGTGCCTGATACAGAGGTCTGACGGTATATTTAAACACGCAATACATAAAATGTGCACTGGAACACTTACCATTGTACACTGTCTGCAAACGATAAATATTTACGTCTTCCGAACACTACATTGTCTGTAAGCAAGGAAAAAAACACCAGACGCTTCTCTAATCTTACCTCCATAAACCTGAGAAGCAACCGCTTCCTTAGGAAACAATCGTGTCTGTGCATGATCACGTGACATGCCATTGCCTAAAGTTACGTGACCCTTTGTGAGTGGGAGCGAAGCTGCACTGGTCGACTATTGTTTCTGGATATTTTCGTTCACAGACATGTAGGGCCAGTTTTGTGGTTTTTCTTGGAATATTGGCTTTGAGTTGCATCAGTTTGCAAAGTTTCAGCTTTATCATATACCCAGAAAGTACTAAACATTTATATGAGTGAGTGACTGAGTCAGTCGTCAAAAAGGTTAGAAAGAGGTTTATGTTAGACAAATGTGTGTGTGACACATTTAGAGAGTGCAAACCTATGCGTAAAACAATCGTTCTCATTGCCATTCCTTTGTTTCAGTTCGTCGCAAGCGTGTCGAGGGGCCCAAGGTACGTGCCTCTCGCTGCTTATGTGGCGGATAATGGTGATCACCTCATCGTTTAAAGCCAAAGATAAATCCGGAAGGAAAATTTGAGTTGCATTGATCACTCATTCTAAATGTTAATGCTGCCACTTGCTCTTGCACCACCAGAAATCGACATAACTACCAAGAGCAACAAACAGCATTGAAGAATAATGCGTGCGGCTCCATCTCCACATTTGCGCGCATTGCAACGAGGTTCCAAGCAGTCAATTTTCATAAATATTTTCCTCCCTCCAAATACCTGTACTTTTATTTGGCCCATCTTTTTCCGAAATCTTGAGCCAAGCATTTGCACGCAGCAAGATACAATTGGTGCTCGAGGTTGTAGCTGCTGAAGTAGATTGAATCTGATGCTTTGCACCTGCTCGCTTGTTTGTCTCGAAAACGTGGTACTTTGGACCAGGCAGTGCAAGTCGCAAATCTGAACCCAAATTTGATGCATCACCGGTGTAATCGAGGCCTGTTTATTATTGTTCCATCCTATGATTGTGCAATAGTGGTTTGAAGTGTACCATTTGCAAAGTAATCTCGTAATAAATTCTCCTTTATATTTATTTGATTTTGTTTGCTCGACTTCGGCCAACTTCAACAATGATTCTTTGTAACGTTGCAGTTTCTTTTTCCAGCTGGAGCAAATTCAATTGAACCCATGTGCGGGTTCAAATCAAAGGTGTCTAAGGCAAAAACAAAAATTGGCGTACACATGTTTGGCCAAAGTGAGCTAAAATTTCCTGGCAAGGACATCTGGTCATTCACTGTCGGACTCCAGGACTGAGTGATATTTATGAAACGCAGATCGAGAAGAAAATATTTGCAAATTTGCCAAACTGTTTAAAGTTTTTTAAAATGGTTCTTGCTTGACTGCCTTGAGAGGCAATCTACAAATGGAATTACGTCTACGTAATATATAGATTTTTCTGTTTATGACCCTACTTGGCATGATGACAGTCAAAACATTACTTAACTCCTTGAATGTTCACATTGTTTCTAAAGCTTTGGTTGGAATTGATAGTATTTTCCTGTCCTTATGAATCTCATAACGTCAAAGGAAGTCAAAACTTCAGGGTCAAACCTCCATTATTACATCCCTCTGCCATTCCATTCCAGCTAGGATACAGTGGTGGCTTGTTGGTGAAGACACTGGATTGGAATCCCAGAGGTTTTGGATTAAAATCCAGCTAAAAAGCCAATATTTAGGATTTGGATTCTTAATGTCTGGGCGAGGAGGCAGGTGGGTGTTGAGTTGGTTTCAGGAGAACTGTCATGCCACGACTGGATTGTTGGTATAAACCCAGCTGGCTCATGAACAACTTTCATAATGGCACTGCCTGCCCCATGTGATGTTAGTCCCTTCACTATATGGTTGACTCTTATGCCCCTCACTTGTTGCAGGAGGTCATTCCGAATGACTATGTGTGACCCTTCTCTTGTACTTGTAACGCATTTAAGAAAGAATTCATTCATCCATCCAACAGAGTCCCAAGCTCCTTCATGGAGTGCAACAAGGCACGCACGAGTTGGGAACGCCACTTTGGCTGACGCTACTCCATCGCAGGGAACTGTAACTCGACTGGAATTTCGAATTTGGCTTTTCGAAAGGCACCATCGCACATGTGCGGCAAAGTTTAGTTGAAGTGGCTGGGGGGGATGGGGATTTGAGCAAGGTCGTGTTAGTTTTTTTTGTGTAAACAGAGGTTTAAATCTTCTAACTATTAAAGTATTAGAGCAAACCTTATGCAGTACTTGCTCACATATCCACCATTTGTTGTCTGTACAGCTTCTCTACTCCTGCAGTTTATGTCCAGTTTTTGGTTGAGTAACACCTGCATGTCCTTGTTTACATATCCATCTTCTAATGTTTCAAACCAATTTGCCTTGGGTGTGTCGTTTCCTGATACAGAGCATGTAGTTGTAATAAGTGGATTACAACATAAGCGGCATTAACAACATTAATAATGACCAGCAGTTTGTTTGTCCACCTTGATTAAAAATATTTATTCAAAAACTGACGTTTACGGTATCTATTATTTTGTTTTATTACTCCCCCGATTTAAACATTGAGCATGCCGAGCATCAATAAATAAATCGGCAACGGTACAACCATAATCAAATGTTGAGACAGGCATGAGATTTTTATTTGGTATTCACTCCATCCATCTGTCAGCTTACAATCCCCACTTTTGTGAAAATTTTATCTGAAACTGAAATCCTATATGTACATAGTTGTTTTACGTAATGTTGTGATTGTGTGCATGATGTTTTTATTTTATTTTTTGGCATGATTGTTAGTTTTTTGTGACATTGTGCGAGTTTGAGGGATTATCATTGAATAGAGCTGCTGCTTAACTGAAGACTTGTCCTGACTTCAATAGGATAAGGGATTGAGTTAAAGCAACCTAAGCAAACTCAAAATACAGCAAATGTTCTGCATAGTGTCCATATGTTATCCTCTCGTGCTCTGTTGTCCAATACAGTCACCACTTGCCACATGTGGTGAATCAGCCAGAGATGTGGGGAATTGATGGTCCACAACAGTTTTATTTTACCCCACATGCACGAATCGGAAAACAAACCAGCAGTTTAGTAGTAGGTGCCTTACATCTGGCAAATAAAATACTTTTACTTCTTCATGCAGGTGTAAGAATCAAATTGGCGCCCCTTTAT
The DNA here is from genome assembly GCF_964187855.1 of Myxine glutinosa. Classification (NCBI taxonomy): domain Eukaryota; kingdom Metazoa; phylum Chordata; class Myxini; order Myxiniformes; family Myxinidae; genus Myxine; species Myxine glutinosa. The sequence continues at coordinate 116,589,556 of NC_136267.1, read as the reverse complement.
ATGAACTTTTTTAGAGCATTACTTGGTTCCTCCAAAGAACACGAGGGTAGTACAGCATGCACACGAGCTTTTTAAATTGTCCCTTCTTTTCTATCGTTCGACATTTTCTATAAGCTATAGAATGTTCCTTCTTTTCTATAGTTTGCCACATGGCACATACCCTTATATAAAGGGGCCTTTTCTATGCCCCTGGCATTTTTCACAAGATACATTTTAAATACAAACAAAATGCATTTGTTCATCATACAAAACTTTATTCAAGATGATGTAAAAGACTTGAAACATTTAGGTGAAAAAAATATTCAACCCAGACAGGATTTGAACCCAAAATCCCCAACTTGGGATTCTGATGCTTTATCCATTAGGCCATTGAGCCAGCATGTTAGAATTTTTTTTTTTAAGGGGTATAATGTGTGTATATATTGTCACATCCGTGGCCGATGAACACCGGCCTCAGATGAATAGCCAAATGTTGTTACTTTGAGGCGTATACCTGAACTTCGCGGGATTATCTTTCGTGTACATGGGAAGGACCCGAAGCCTTAGCTGAACAGACGGCCGCCACGGGGTTTATTCCTCGATCCACAAACACAAATACGAGACAAGCAAAATTCACATTACAAGAATGAAATGGAAAAATAAAGGATTTAATGAAAATAATTGTAAACCAATTAAAATGAAGGCTGAGGTAAAACTATAATTCCTAATTGAGGCGCCCCCACTCAGACACAATTACAGACACAGGGAAAAGTAAAAGAAAAGAAAGATGGTTTGGTGAGGCTCCGTCGAGGATGAACGTGAACGGTCCCCGAATCTTCGCGCGGGAGTGCACAAGATGGCGTGAATCGCCACACAGCACACTGAGCCATGAAGCAGTGGCAAAACGTCCTCCTCCGGTCGTTCCACACTCCGATAAGTCTCTCAGGGCACAGAGCACATGGCACAGAGCGCAGCCGTCCTCCACCCAGGCCAGAACAAGAGAGAGCCTTTTTCCACAAGCGCACATGAGCCAAAAATGCGACCGCCTGCACCGAGCACCAGAACGAGAGAGAGAGACGGAGGAGCCCTCTCGCGGGGACCAGCATAGTTTGGGGGGGGGGGGGGGGAGGGGCAGGGGGACAATGCCCACATCTTAATTTTTTTCAGTAGTTTACAATTGAGATAAAAACATCCCACATTTAAATGTGAGTAACAATTGATATGAAACTATGGAATACATCTCTGAGCAGTGCCCCTCCACCCTGACCACTCATTAAAGATGTAGTTCCATTACCCGTCCACGCGCGTCTGCTCAATGTCCATATAACCATCTGTCGGGAGGATGGGATTCATTTCTGCATTGTCTGGCTTCAAGTTTGGTAAGGAGTAAACAAATATGCCATGTACTTGCCATTGCATTATTATGGTTGCCATTGTCTTATAATGGTTGAGAATGCTTGCTTCATAGTGTTTTATACCTTTCTGTAGATGTGTCGAATTCAAGTGTATTAAAGCTCAGAATTGGAGTAGGTGTGGACATCTTTGATTTTTACCACCACAATACAACAAACAACAACAACAGGCATTTTAAGGCCATTTTCCCTGCAAGAGCTGGGGTTAGCCTTGCGGTCCCCATGACAATCTTCTCCATTTTGCCCTATTTTCAGCATCTCCCCTTGTTAACCCCCTTGCCCGCATTTCTTCTTCGACTATCTTTAGCCAAGTCTTTCTCGGTCTTCCCCGTCCTCTACTTCCTTCTACATTCATTTCCATCACTCTTCTCAACCAGTCACTTTCATCCTTCCTCAACACATGACCAAACCATCTCAAACTGTTTCTCTTCACAGCATCCATCACAGGCTCTATTCCCATCATCTTTCGCAATTCATCATTTGTCTTCCTCTCTCTCAACGATACTCCACACATCTACCGAACCATTCGCATTTCCACCCTTTCCAGCCTTCGTTGCTGCTCGACGTTCATTACCCATGTCTCGCTGTCATAAATCATAACACTTCTCACACATGCAGCATACACCTTTCCCTTCAGCTTCAACGACACTTCCCTCCTCGTCAGCACGCCACTCAGTTCCCGAAACCTCTTCCATGCACATCTCACTCTCGCAACCGTTGCAGAGTCTGATCCACCTTCTCCATTCAGCATGTCTCCTAGGTAACAAAATGTTTTCACACCTTCCAGCTTCACGCCGTCTCCAAGATCCAACTCAACATTTCCTCCATCTGCAGCTCTCTCTGTGCACACCTTACACTTGAATGTAGCTGCCACACTGGTTAATGACCTTCTCAAACCACTACATTTTTGATGAACCCACTCAGCGCACATTGTACATTGAATGGAATTCACTCCGCCACCCTTCCTGCACACAGCACATGGCCACTTTCCAGTTCTTTCCACCTCACCACATGCTTTACCACTTGCCATCACCTTCGTTTTTCCGATATTCACCTTCAGACCTTTTGTCTCCATACATTCCTTCCACTTGTTCATCTTCTCCTTCAGTCCATTCATACTTTCTGCAATCAACACCAGATCATCTGCATACACCAACTCCCACAGTAAACCCTCCTTTACATTCCAAGCCAGCACCTCCATCACAGCAACAAATAGTAGTGGACTTAGTACCGACCCCTGATGCACTCCCACCTTCACCTCAAACTCACCACTGTTCCCATCCTTCGTCCTGACAGCTGTGCGCGCTCTTTTGTACATTGCCATCACTACTCTGATCAACCATTCCTCCACTCCTAACTTCCTCAATGCCCATGTCACTACTTCGCGTGGAACCCTATCGAATGCTTTCCCCAGATCAACAAACCCAAGAAACAACTTCTTCCTCTTCTCCATGTTCTTCTCCTGCAACTGCCTCACAATAAAAAGCGCGTCTGTCGTTCCTCTTCCTGGCATAAATCCAAACTGCTTTTCGTCAATCTTCACTTTGTTCCTTATCCTCCTCTCCAACACCCTTTCCAATACCTTCATTCCATGCTCCAATAACTTTATCGCTCGATACGAGCCACAGTCCAGAGGGTCACCTTTCCCCTTGTATAGAGGCACGAGGGTACTCAGTTCCCAATTCACTGGAATGCGGCCTTCTTACACAACCAGATTGCAGATCTCTGTCATTCTCTTCACTCCCCAACTTCCCACTGCCTTCAACATATCTCCCACAACTCCCGTCGGCCCTCCCGCTTTTCTACACTTCATTGCATTTATCGCTTCCTCAACTTCCTTCTCGGTTATCTTCTCTGCCGGTCCTAAAACTGGGTTACTCTCTATGTTGCCATCCCATTCATTCTCTGCATTCAACAGCATTTCCATATATCTCTTCCATCTTCCTTTAATTCCATCTGGGTCCATAACGATTTGTCCCACTTCATCCTTCAAGCAACTCACCCCCATCACATCACATCTTTCTTTCGCTATCTGCTTTGCAATCCTGAACACCACTCTCTGACCCTCTTCCAAATCCAAGCGTTCTCCGAACATTTTCCTACATGCCTCCTGCACCTTTGCTACCTCTTTTTTTGCAGCCTTCTTGGCTGCCTTATAACTTTCATGCTCTGCTTTTTCTGCCCCCGTACCCTTCGTCTTCTGCCACTCCTTGAACTTCTTCCTCTTCTCGTCAATCTTCTTTCCAACTTCATCATCCCAACACCATGTTTCCGAGTGCCTCAGTGGTCCTTTTGTCCATCCACATGTCTCACCAACGGCTCCCAACAGACTATCTTTCATTGACATCCAACCATTTTCAAGCTCAACCACCACAACAATAATGAACGTAAATTGTATTTGTAATTTCACGTACACTGTAACTACACTAACAAATGGTAATTTTGAAAGTCAGACCTAGCTAACCATTATTAATATTAAGCCCTTGCCCCACCCGCTCCCCCCAAATAGAGAAGTCAAACTATGCCTATGGGGAGGAGAGACGCACCCTCCTTTCTCCCTTGTTGATGTCGCTCCAACCAATCATGCATTTCGGGGGCGGGGCCTCACGGCCTGCTTAAGGCCCAATGACGAAGCTCGGGGCATGGCCTGCCAGTTACGATCCTTTGAGGTGGAGCCTAGCCATCCTTCGGGAATGTTTGGCTGGGCGGGGTGTACTTGCCGGTCGTAATGTCCGGGTACTGTCGGCGATTATGGTTGTTGTAATGGTGGCCCTTTTTAGTTGTAATAAAACATAAGGGAAAATCACAGGAGGCAAGTACATACTGGGAATTAATCCTTAAGCCCTTTTTAACTTAACACAAAAACCACCCTCCATGTGGTGACATTTAAACACTCTTAACCTGACAGGTTCCCTACTTAGTACACCGAGGTTCTTCTTTGCGTCCACGGTCCATGCTAAAACCTATACATTCCTATCTCCACTACGGTATTTCATCCCTACCCCCACATACGTAACAATATATATATACGGTATATATATATATATATATGTATATATATATATATATATATATATATATATATATATATATATATATATATATATATACATACATATATATATTACCAGTAGAAGCCGACAAACGAATTTTCAGTCCCCAGGTTAAAGTTGCATACAGAGAAACGATCCCATATAAAGGGAGGGGCGCTTTGCGCCTCCCTTTGATTGTTCAAGACGATATAAAATGCTTCAAAAAGTAAGAAGAAAAAAAATATTCAACCCAGATGAGGCTTGAACCTACACTCCCCAGCTTGGAGAGGCTGATGCTTTTCCAATAGATTAGGCCATTAATCCAACACATTATATTTGGGTAATAACATTTTGAACAGTTATAAAGTTTGTATATATTTATATTGTTATGGATCTCAACGTCGGCCCCTTTTCCCCTTACCAAGGGGGGATTAATCCCCTTGTCCGTGACTGACTGACGTGAGTCCTGGGGGTCTCAACGCTCCTTCCGGTCGGGAGCAGCCAGGGTATTTGGTCTACGAAAAGTCCCAAGGACCTGAGTGCCACTCTTGACCGCGAAACAGGGGAGGGACTCCCGCTCGAACCACGGTTTTAGATGGTCTAGTTGCCGAGTGGTTTTTAGCAACCCGAAGTTCAAGTCATTAGCATTCACTAACCCGATTCCGAAACGTTGGCCAAAATCGCGCCACAGGTACTCAATCGAGAAATCACTAAGAAGAACGGATGTAAAGGAAAGAAGGCAAGGTAGGAAGAATAGGGATTTATTACTAATATTTACAAGACCAAAGAAACCAAGGAAGAAGGAAAAATACGAAAATAATGACAGAAGCAGGAGAAGCCACAGTGCAATACTAGCTTACCTATACAGTCTTACTTATTCCCAGGGACAACACAAAGGACAGACGACAATCAGACTTACATGGGGAATGAAGCAGAAATGAATGGCAGGAGGTGGATGGCTGGACGGACGAGAAGGTGGGATCACAGGGTGGGAAGGATGCGGGTCCGGTTGGTGTGACGACGCGGATCGAGGTGAGCAGCCGCCGACCCTCCTCAATCGTGTTCGCACGCGGCGTTGCTTCGCGGCCGCAACTGCCGTCAAAGCTCAAAGCTGCGGTGGTCAAAACTGCGGTGGATTCAAAGCTGCGGTGGATTCAAAGCTGCGGTGGACTCAAAGCTCATCAGAGGTCTCTCGCTTATCTGTGGTTCATCTGCCGCATCTTCCGCATCTCTCTCCGCAGTCCTTCCCCACCCCCTTTTATGAGGCGCGTGGCGATCAAGCCGCCGGCCTGTTGGAAACGCCCATCGGTGAGCTCGCCTCGGCCTTGATTGGTCGCGAGGGCTCACCGATCCCGCCCCTTGGGGAGGCGTTGGCAAAGCCACACCTTGTTCCTGGCGCTTTGCTGACTCCTCCCACCTTCTGCTCCGAGATGACCTCGTGTTCAATGGAGTCTTGGGGTGAAGGTGATGCCAATAATCCCACCCAAAGGGCAGCGAACGCTGCCGGCAATTGCGTTTTATGGTGGCAATTGAAAGGGGATTCTATCTTATCTGATTCGGTGCAATGCAGTGTCAATTAATGGGAAACAGAGCCTTAAGCTAATACACATAATAAGGAAATAACTATTTATAAGGGTATATGGTGGCCTACGTGCTTGTACATGGACTAGCTAAGGGGACGACCTTTGACCTTTACACACAACGGAGGTATTTACAAGGATCATTACACTATTTACCGAAGGTGATATTTACAACAATTACAGGATTCTCAAATCCGCAACACTGCACCCTCATCCTCCAGGCACGTCCCGGGCCTATAAAACTTTACTTAGTGTGGCACGTAGGTGTAATTCCCTCTACAATTAACCTGACCCTGAGTGCGACAGTTTTAAACACAAATAAGTATGTCCCTCTGCTGCATTGCACCCTACCTAACAGGTTCACGCCCACAGGATAACCGAATTGCGGAATTGTTCTCAAACTACACATGAACGGTGGGGAGCATTATTTACAAGTGACGCTGATTGTATTTACACTGCAACCCAGGACCTGCGATTGTTCTTTTGGGGGGGGGGGGAGACAGCCTGCACTGCATCGACGCACCAGCACCAACAAAGAGCACCATAAAGCACCAAAACGCACCGGAGTGCACAGTCACCATCGTTAAAAAAAACAAAAAACCCTGTTGGTGGTCTGCCTCTTCGGCTCCCTCTGCTGGCCATTGTTCTTCCTGATGTTGTCAACTTGTTCTTGTTTTGCGGCCTATTTGGTGGATAATAAAACGGCACACAATGCGTCCATCTTTTTTTATTTATGGCCCACAGGGGCCGACTATGGGTGGTTCACCTGTGGGCTTGGTGCCACCTCACTGGGTCCGCAAGCAAGATCTTGGGCCATCGTGGCCGGTCCCAGCAGAGGGACCATGCCCCAACCCGTGGGGTCCATGAGTGGTGCTCAGCCACAGACATGTGGTCCATAAGTGGTGCGTGGATGCAGGCAGCTGGTTGCGAGGATTCGGGCACACCGACACGGCCCCCCGCACGCCCCCCTCAGTGCCCAGAGAGCACGATCCATGGGTCGGGGAAGGAAGACAGAGAAGACAGGTGAGTGAGGGGTAAGGTCACAAGGGTACACATCAACGAAGGCAATGCAGAGTGAGGTGTGTCTGGAGACTGAGCGGAGAAAAGCTCGTCCCTACCGTACGTCACCCCCCCTGTTACCTACTCTACCCTTGCCCTTACCCCATATTTACAAAAATCTACACCCTTACCAATTCGTCATTAATGTCACGTCTTCCCCATATTTCCCCTGTACCAAATTCGTCACAATCCCACTAATCCAAAATTTGCCATCACCAATTCATCATCAATCCTCATAAGGAGGGAGAGATGGAACATCAGCACAATGTCACACCCACGTCATGATGCGTCTCACATTCCAAACATTTGCACAAAAAAAAGAATACATGGCATGGTGTGGAGTTACGTCACCCCAGGTGAGTGGATGTAGATGGTGCGAGGAGATTTCCATCCTATCTACCTTCTAAATGACATTAACACACTTTACACTACCCGGGGTCTTTCCCTGCCAATCCATTGGCCATCCTAGTCTATGCGGTTTTAAGAACCAAATTCCCATTGACCAAACTGTGGTGCTTCATCAATTTGGGGTCTCACTCCCCCGATTCAACTCCCTGTGCCTTTGCACAATTTCAGGACTGGGTCGTGTGGCTCTCCCAGCAGGTCTACCCACCTGCACACCTCCACCACTGCAGTTGCCTCTGGGCTTACCTGCTCCTTACCCTAACCTATCTACCTGGGGAAGGCCATCTGGCGCTCTCCCCACTCGGTGCCCTCTCTGGCACTGGGCTACCCGGGTCCGTCCTCCGGATCCTCAGGCCCCATCCACAACTATAACGGCTCCCAGAGCCCACCTGCGGCCTCACCTGGCCTACGTGCTTGTATATGGACTAGCTAAGGGGACGACCTTTGACCTTTACACACAACGGAGGTATTTACAAGGATCATTACACTATTTACAGAGGGTGATATTTACAACAATTACAGGATTCTCAAATCCGCAACAATATATATATTTAATTTTAAAGCAAAAACGATAGCAATTCAGTGGAATTTGTTTTGAAAGCCATGAACTAGACCTATTCGCCAATGGATACTTCGTTTCAGCTAGTTTCAATGTATAGCCCTTGATATATGAGTGCCAACACATTTTGGGCAGAAGAACGAACGGACAGACAGACAGAAACGCGATTTCGAGGGTTTTCTAAATAAAACTCAAGAATGTGGAAACAGACATTGCTGAAATTTGGAACATATTACCTCGATGTACAAAGCATTTACTTTTGAAATTTGCAGCCGATTTCATCCAGTATAAGCTGAGAAACGTATATTCAATCCCCGTGTTAAAGCTGCATACAGAGAAACGATCCCTTCTGTAAAGGGAGGGGTTCTTTGATATTACCCTTTTAAACAGTCGCTGCTGAAAGAAATTTGGAGCAAACTAGTTCCATCACCAACTCGATGGTATTCATAGAATACTTACCCTGCGCAGTCAACGTGGTGTGAGCCAACTCTTCTGTTTTTGAACGTTTCTTTTTTTTGATCCAATATGGCTGCCAGACCACGTGAGTGATGACATCATAAATTTCTATTCTCTAATATAATTGTTGCATAGATCACGCTCAATAAATTTCAAACTGATCAGACTAAGTGTTGTCCCTGTCGAATTATGAAGTCATAATTATGGCACTAATGACATCATCGTTAACAACACCTATTCCCCATATGGAGTTATTTACAATGAATCACGTTTCAATTTTTTCCAAATAGTAAGGGAAACATATGAAAATCTGTTAACTAAATCGTTACCAAAAATTTTCTTCACCAATATGTTTGTAAAGGTGTGTAATAACATGTGTTAAAATGTTGAAGGTCAACTCCCGTGGGAAACCCAGAAAAAAAGCTGTTGAATTCGGGTACCGAAAAATTATTTTCGAGAATTTTTATTTTTTTTAATCGGCCCTTAAGTAACTTATGAGGGTCAAATAAGGGTTTTTCATGATTCTGAGTTGATTGTTAACATTTATATTTCACCACAGACACTCCTTTGTGAAAAAATAATTTCTAAATGTATCTCATTTTCTACTTTGCAGGACATGGAGTCTAGCAATATGGATGAAGACGTTACTCCACCTGTACTCAATTGCTTCATCTGTGCACGCTCGGATACACCAGCTGAAAGGCTCATACAGGCAACTCCAAAGGGATACTCAACTTTATTGAAACAAGCAGAAACTGTCGAAAATGTTACTGTTGTGGAACGTATGAAGGAGGCTCAAAAGGAAGGAAAACTGAGGTACCACCAGAAGTGTAAAAATGATCTGTACAACAACTTTGTTGCAACCACCAAGAAGTCAGCTCAAGCATCAAAGGCAGAGAAAGAGTCATCAAAGTTGAAGAGAAGACGCACTACTTGTGAGTTCAGTTCATCAACTGGCTGCAGTTCTAGAAGATCACAGTCAGTTGACCTCCTGTATAAGGATGTATGCATTCTTTGCAACCAACCAGCCCAGCTCTACAAAAATAATCCAGCACAAGCTAGAAAGAAATACAGAGTGCCAGATAATTTGACTGCAGATACACTGAAGGCAAGCTTGCTGAAGACAGCACGGAGTCGCGGGGATGACTGGGGCACTGAAGTCACTGGACGCCTGGAAGGGATCAACGACTTGGTAGCAGAAGAAACACTGTACCATTTGCGATGCAAACTTATGTTTGCGAGAGGTGACAGTTTGTCCAAGACTGATGAGGAAGGAAAAAGGAAGAGAGGACAGAGGAGTATTGATGAGGAGCGAGAGGCAGTTTTTATTGAATTCTGCGAATGGTTAGACTCAGAATTAGAGCATGGGGTAATGAACATGGACCAAGTCCATGAAAAGCTGCAGGAGTTTGATCAGTCACCAGAGAAGAGCCTTTCTTATTCAAAGCATTGGCTAAAGATAAAACTTCTAGAGAAATACGAAGACACCTTGTATTTCACAACACAGGAAAGAAGGGCAGATGTACTCTGTCTCAAAGATGGCACCGACAATATTCTGCGAGGGCATCATGCTAATCTTGACCATGGAGATGAGAAGACTCAGATCATAAAGACGGCACTCAAGTTCATATCCAATGATATTGCCTTGATTGATTTAGGTCCAAAGTCATACCCCACCACACACAGTATGACTGACATCGATAGTCAGCTGACACTTGTTCCTGCAAGCCTTCAGATGTTCTTGAGACCGATTGTCAAGACAGACGAAAGAGTTGCCGTTTGGGGGCAGAATTTTATTAAGGCCTGTCGACCTCGGTCTGGAGCATTGCCACACCAAATGGGGCTTGCCATACAACTTGATCATAGATTTGGGTCAAAATGGATGCTCAACAAGTTCCACCGGCTGGGATACACTGAGTCTTACACGGAGACACAAAACTACAAATACTGCTTCCTTAATAGTAGGAGTGGAGATGATGTTCCAGATACTTCTGGCACTCTTGACACCATTGTGGAGGAAACCGATGAACAGATCAATGATGAGGTTGCGGTTGATGCTGCGCTTGAGGATCAATCAGTGATGACAGCCAAAGTGCCAGCCAGTGAAAGTGAATTGTCAAGTAATGATCAGGTGGTCTTTATGGAGGTTGGGGAAACAAACAATGCAGTCACTCAGTTTGTTGGAGACAATATAGATTTAAACATTGTCTCTATTCACGGAAACACTCCCTTTCACTCAATGGGTTGGATCGAAGTCACCTCTCTGGCACCACCTTTGCCAGATCCACAGACAACAGCAGCTTTCCCCCGGGTGAAGTTGAAGGCACTCGACAAAGCTAAGATCCTGAGAGGAACTGAAGTAAAGATTATTCCATTTACGAACAGGAAACAGATAGGAACGAACGCGATCATGTTTCTCCCCCTCGCTGAGCTTTCCTCCTCCCTGGCTCATGATCAGCCACTCCTCACTCCAGGTGACACACTCTGGGCAGCGGGGTGGGTGATCAAAGCCAACGATCCTGAGTTCCCACACTCCAACTGGAATGGCTGGATGAAGAGAATCCATGCTAATGATGCAAAGCAGAGCACACAGATCGAGTTCCTCCCAGTTATTGAAGGAGACCCTAATGACCTCAACACCATCTTCACCACTCTGAAAGAGTGCATACGGTGCGCTGGGGTCGCTATAGTGACCTTTGATCTTCCGATTTGGCTGAAGGCTGTGAATATAATATAGCAGGCAAATCTACCCGTCATTCCAAGGTTGGGTGGTTTTCACCTGCTGAAGTCTTATCTTGGATCAATGGGTAACATCATGGAAGATTCTGGACTACTAGATGTGATCCAGTTGATCTATCCTGGAAGTACGACAGCCAACCACATCATGGATGGAGGATGTTTTGACAAGGCAATCCGTGTTCACCTCCTCATCGATGCAGCCATCTATCAACACATCATGAAACTTGCCTTCACTGAGGAGGAGCGTGGTGACATGAAGACCTTCATGGAGAAGGTGGCTGATGGGAAGATGGGAGCCAGACACTCAGACCCAGTAGTGCCAGTGTTTGAGCAAAGGTTTGAAGAAACCTTCAAACGACTCGCAAAAGGAGGAAGAACACCTGCACTCTGGGTGGAGTACCACCACATGGTAGATGTGATCAAGGTCTTTATCAGAACCGAGCGACTTGCAGACCACAATGGGCATCTGTCCTGCATTGTTACCAAGATGCTTCACATCTTTGCCGCTGCAGGCCATCATCAGTATGCCAAGGTCGCACGGCTGTACTGTCAACTCATGAAGGAACTAGAAACTTTGCCTGCTTAAAAAGACACCTTAGAACGTCTCACTGCCCACGGGAACCACGTTGTCCGTTACTCAAGTCATGAGTGGTCCGGCACATGGTGTGACATTTGCATTGAGCAGACATTAATGAAGGCAGCCAAGTCACAAGGTGGACTGAGCAGAGGAAGAATGAGAAACAGTTTTTCTGGCCACAAATGCTGGGTGCTCACCCTCAGTCACCTGTCTGATGTCAACCGGCGGATGGAGGAGGACGTCAGTAAACATGTTCCAGTCCACAGAGACCTTGCCAAGACACAGATGAAGCGAGATGCAGAGGCAGTTGAACTTGTCCTAAAATGGTTTGAGGAGTTCAAGCCATTCGACAACGATAGAGACAAGGAGTTGCTCGTGTCTTTCTCAACAGGATTCACAAGCACTGGAGATGACGCAGTCAATGCTGAGAGAGCAGCTGAAGTTGGGATGGAGATGCAGATCAAGCTGGATGGACAGTCAGTGACGTCGACCATGGATGTCAAGTCAAAGATAAAAGCCCTGTCATCACTAAGAAAATTTCCCTTGGTCAACGAGAAAAAGATTCACCTTGATTCACTAAAGTTGTTCAACCGACTGATCATTTTCGCCCAGCGGGATATGACAGTTGAGACAAGCTTACAGTATGAGCTGACTCCCTTCCCATTGTCCCTGTTCAGCAACAAAGATCAGAAGATGAACAAGGCAAACAAGGCAGACTTTTCAAATACAAGCCTGAAGGCGTTAACTGATCCACTTGACTTGACTAACCAACCCTGCTGCACCCTCGTAATTGATGGCGGATGGCTTGTCTACATGGTGAAGTGGGAACAACGTCAGACCTGGCAGGAGATCGCCAACAGTCACCTGAGCTACGTGCAGTATCTGGGCCGCTGCTCCCAGAAGATCATTGTGGTCTTTGATGGCTACAGCAGATCACCAAAAGATCACGACCACATCCGGCGTACCAAGAATTCCTGCTGTAATCTCCAGATTCGACCGGATATGTCCAACTGGACCCCAAGAGCAAAGTTTCTGGACAACACTCATAACAAGAGTGAGCTCATCCACCTTCTCTCTTCAACCTTCCGAAAACATCACATCACTGTGGAGCAGTGTGACAATGATGCTGACACTTCAATTGTGAGAGAGGCATTGGCTGCTGCTTCAGATGGCTCTGTTGAGGTCAGTACCATTTGTGTCTTCAGTTAGTATAACTATTGGATGGAGCCCGGGGGGAGATGGGGTAATTTAAAAATAAGAGAATTCACACTGTTGAAAAGTTAAATCTGTTCTTGAACGGTTCATTATGCTTTGTACATGTTGTTATATTTTCAGGTGCGGGCAGAAGATGCAGACGTGCTGGTAATGCTGGTGCACCATAGCTCAGACAGCCACCATCCACTCTTCTTAACCACATCAAACGGCTCTTATGACGTCCGAAAGATCAAAGAATCTCTCTCCGAAACACAGAAGTGCTACCTGCTCTTCTGTCACGCCTTCACGGGGTGTGATACGGTTTCTGCAATCACTGGTCATGGGAAAACAACTCTATTTGCCAGGTAATAATGATAATACTACTATTACGTCGGCAAATAATACTAATACTAATAATAATAATAATTATAATCATTGTCATCATAGTATAAATGTTAAAAATAATAATAATTTTATTTCTGTTTTACATTATACTGAAGGAGCTGGGGCTCCCACGTCGATCGGAAGAATGGACGCGACAAAAAGCTGGAATTCATCCGAGTTGCTTTAATCAAACCAAACACTCAGGCACTCTGAAAAGCCCGTTTATCGGGCAGCAATATATATCATATTATCCCGGAGCGTTTGCCCAGGAAAGGCGAGAGGGGGCGTGGCCCAGCGTCCTGGCTGCGGCCTGGCAAGTTGAGCGCGGGCCTGCCCGGGCGTCCTGGACGAGCCCGGCATGGTGATCGCTCCGCGTCCTTGATAGGTGCAAGGCGATTGTGAAAACCCAGCGGTAGCCGCTACACACGTCCCCCCAGAATCGACTTGCACCAGCAGGGTCAATTTGAGGGGGGTCCTGATGACCCGGTCGAAGCGACCCCTGGCGGGTCGTGGGAGGGGGTCCGGTGTGGTGGTGGGTGGTCGAGTGGGGGGCACCGTGGACGGGGGGCGGCCTCGCCGCGGCGGAAGGGCCACCCGTGGTGGGTGGTCGACGTCCACGTGCGCCGGCTTGAGGCGGTCCACCGCAATCCGGTCCGACCTGCCGCCGATGTCGATGACGAACGACTTGTCGTCCCGTCGCAGCACCCGGAAGGGCCCGTCGTACGGCGGCCGGAGTGGCCCCCGATGTGCGTCGTGACGCACAAAAACATACTCCGCTGTGCGAAGTGCTGGGGGGACGTAGGACTGGGGGTCACCGTGGTGGGATGTTGGCACGGGGGCAAACCGTCTGGCGGCCTCCTGGAGGTCCGAGCGCTGGTGAGCTGCGGACCAGGGACTGGTAGCGTCGGGCACGAATTCGCCCGGGACGCGTAGTGCCTGGCCATAGACAAGCTCGGCGGTGGATGCCTGGAGGTCCTCCTTGGGGGCCGTGCGGAGGCCCAAAAGGACCCACGGGAGCTGGTCGGCCCAACCGCCGTCTTGAAGGCCGGCCATGAGCGCGGCCTTCATGGAGCGGTGGAATCGCTCGCACAACCCGTTTGCTTGGGGGTGGTAGGCCGTAGTACGGTGGAGCTTGACCCCCAGGTTGCGGGCGACCGTGCCCCACAGCTCGGAGGTAAACTGTGGTCCGCGGTCTGACGAGATGTCCGCCGGTGTGCCGAAGCGGGCGACCCAGGTGGCGATGAAAGCCTGCGCCACGTCGGCGGTGGTGGTGGAGACGAGGGGAACGGCCTCCGGCCACCTGGTGGTCCTGTCCACCATGGTGAGCAGGTGTGTGAACCCCCGTGACGGGGGGAGGGGGCCCACCAGATCCACGTTGACGTGGTCGAAACGTCGTTCGGGCACGGTGAAAGGTGCCAGCGGGGCCTGGGTGTGTCGGTGGACCTTGGCCCGTTGGCAGGCCGTGCAGGTGCTGGTCCTGGTGAGAGGCGGGTATGACGCTCAGTTGGGCGCCGGTGTCACACAGGAAGCGCCGTCCGGATGCTTTATCCGTGATGAACAGTAAGTTGCCCGTGTGGCCGGCGCTCATGGCTGGTAATGAACGCCGGCCCGGCCGTTTCCCGGCCTGCCGAAGGTGCACGGGGGTCGGCATGTCCGGGCCTTCTGTCCGAACCTTGCATGATAGTAACACCACGCTTGGTCAGGTGGAGGCCCCGGTCGTCGTGCTGGAGGTGGTCGGCTCGGTGTAGCGGCCGCCAATTGCGTCGGCAGTTCGGTCGTCGACCGTGCCGGGTGCTCGGGCGCCATGGGTGTTGCGTCGGACGGCGGTGGGTCCCATGTTGCCGCTGCGATGCGCTGTCCTGCGGCGGAGATCTTGTCGGCTTCTCTGGCAAGGGCCCGGGGATCTGTGATCGACGTGCTTGCCAGGGCGAGGCGTACCGGGTTAGGCAGCTGACGGAGGAACAGCTCCCGGAACAGGAATGCCGGAGAGTGCTCGCCGAGCAGTGAAAGCATGTAGTCCATTCGCTCAGAAGGGCGCGTGTCGCCGAGCTCGGGCAGGTCGAGCAGGCGCCGTGCGCGCTCCGCCGATGGGAGGGCGAAAGCATCGAGGAGAAGCTTCTTAATCGCGCCGTATTTGTCAGCGGCTGGCGGGCTCTCGAGGAGGCTCAGGGCGCGGGCCGCGGTGGCCGAACCGAGCGCTGCTACCACATGGTGGAAGCGGGTGTCGTCGGCCGTGATGCCTCGCAGGGCGAACAGGGAATCCGCCTGTGCGAACCAAACCGCCGCGTGAGCCTCCCAGAAGGTAGGCAGTTTAAGGGCGACTGCCGTGTCCATGTCGGTAGGTCACCAATGAAGGAGCTGGGGCTCCCACGTCGATCGGAAGAATGGACGCGACAAAAAGCTGGAATTCATCCGAGTTGCTTTAATCAAACCAAACACTCAGGCACTCTGAAAAGCCCGTTTATCGGGCAGCAATATATATCATATTATCCCGGAGCGTTTGCCCAGGAAAGGCGAGAGGGGGCGTGGCCCAGCGTCCTGGCTGCGGCCTGGCAAGTTGAGGGCGAGCCTGCCCGGGCATGCCCGGGCATGCCCGGGCGTCCCGACCGAGGCCTGGCAAGTTGAGCGCGGGCCTGCCCGGGCGTCCTGGACGAGCCCGGCATGGTGATCGCTCCGCGTCCTTGATAGGTGCAAGGCGATTGTGAAAACCCAGCGGTAGCCGCTACAATACTTTACTTGACATAGACCTGGTGCTTTTTTTTAGGTTTTGCGAAGGGGACGTGGCTGAGTACATCGACATCTTCCTTGACACAGAAGCCACCAAGGAAACAGTGATTCAGGCTGGTACTGCGATTTTCAAGTACATTTACCATGGACGAGATACTACATTGGGTGAAATTCGGTACAACATGTTCTCAAGGAAGGCAGCGGCAGGAGTGATCAAACCAGAGACTCTACCTCCAACAGAGGGTGCAGCTGCACAACATTCACTCCGTGCCTACCTGCAGACCCGGGACTGGATCCTTCTACAGAGCATGTCTCTGAACCCCAGTGACTATGGATGGACAATAGGTGTGCATGGGTATGAGCCAGTTCCAACACCGGGCCCCACGGCTCCTGAGGAGCTATTGCAGTTCACGAGCTGTAATTGTCATGGAGATTGCAGCAACCGGCGATGCAGCTGCAAGAAGAATGGGGTCACGTGCATCTCGGCCTGTGGAGTCTGTAATGGCATTACATGCAGAAACTGCAGTCATGATGTTGTTGAGTCTGAAGAAGACATAGACAATGACTATTGAAACTTCTGACATTGTGAATGAGAAATAACTCTTGAGTATTATATATGTATGTGAAATAAAAGCTACTTTGTGTGTAAATGTAAAAGTGAAAATATAAATGTTAACAATCAACTCAGAATCATGAAAAACCCTTATTTGACCCCTCATAAGTTACTTAAGGGCCGATTAAAAAAAATAAAAATTCTCGAAAATAATTTTTCGGTACCCGAATTCAACAGCTTTTTTTCTGGGTTTCCCACGGGAGTTGAACTTCAACATTTTAACACATGTTATTACACACCTTTACAAACATATTGGTGAATAAATTTTTTGGTAACAATTTAGTTAACAGATTTGTGAAATATCTCATAAAATGCCCTTACTAAAAGAGAGGTTTTGGAGATATCGAGGTGCAACGTTTTTTGGTTTTTCCAAGATGGCGCCTGTAACACATGACATATGATGTCATGATTATCAATGAAATAATATAAAGGAGGAGGAGCTCCTATGGTGAAAATTCCATGTCCATCAGACCAACAGTTGCCTGAAATTTTAAAAATAATGATCGGATGGATGTGTTGTATTTGTCGAATTATGACGTCATACCGAGGGCACTGATGACATCATCATTAGCATATGTTATTCCCCATGGGGAGTAGTTGACAATGAGCCAGGTCTCAATTTTTTCCAGGGAGTAGTTTGAGATATAGAGTTGTCGAAGTTTTTCCAAGATGGCGCCTGTACCACGTGACCTATGATGT
Source organism: Myxine glutinosa (assembly GCF_964187855.1). Taxonomy (NCBI): domain Eukaryota; kingdom Metazoa; phylum Chordata; class Myxini; order Myxiniformes; family Myxinidae; genus Myxine; species Myxine glutinosa. The sequence continues at coordinate 116,572,141 of NC_136267.1, read as the reverse complement.
CATTACCATCATTTAAAATATCATACAGGAGGAGGCCCTCCTGAATGAATGATTGAATGATCATTTTAAGGCCATGTTCCCCACTAGAGCAGTTAGCCTTGCAGGCCCCATGACAGGGCCCCATGACAATCATGGTTCCCTGTTTGAGGCAATGTTTTTATGGCCAGATGCCCTTCCTGATGCCAACCCTTGGTCATGCTCTTACTATGCACAGGGATACCATGTGCCTATTCTAGGCCAGGGTACACACCGTGATCATTCATCCCAGCAAGCCTGGTACTCATATTTGCCGACCTCAGAAGGATGACAGGCTGAGTCAACCCCCCTGGTGTTAATTCAGCAATCGACCGGGATTCGAGCTCGGGATCCTAGGATCCCAAGCCGGCACCCTAACCACTAAACCGTGTCAATCGGCCCAAGAATTACAGAGAAAAAAATTCATACTGATCGAATCAAGCGTTGTACTTGTCGAATTATGACGTCATAATTAAGGTGCTGATGACATCATTAACATATCCTATTCCCCAAGCGGAGTACTTGACAATGAGCCATGTTTCAATTTTTTTCCATGGAGTGGTTTCGGAGATGGAGGTGCAACTTTTTTTCGATTTTTCCAAGAGTGCGCCTGCACCACGTGACCTATGACGTCATAATTAACATTTTAAAAATTCCACACGAGGAGCCGATTCTGAAAATGTCGTGGCAATCAGACGAACAGTTGCAGAGGAATTTTTGTTTTATTCATACTGATCAGATCAAGCGTTGTACTTGTCGAATTATGACGTCATAATTAAGACCGATGACATCAACATATCTTATTCCCCATGGGGAGTACTTGACAATGACCCGTTTCCATTTTTTCCATTGAGGGGTTTGAGAGATATAATTCTATAAGAATTCTATAAGAGATTCAAACTTGCAAATCAGCATACTTTCAGCTGCGAAAGATCGCATCCATTCGCCACTTTCTTACTCCTCAAGCTGCTCTAACTCTGGTCTGTGCCCTTGTCCTCTCAAGGCTAGACTATTGTAATTCTTTGTATGCTGGCTGCCCTCAGTTTCTCTTGGATAAGTTACAAAAGGTTCAAAACTCTGCCGCTCGTCTTGTCTGTAAGGCGAAGACGTCTGACCATGTTACTCCGCTCCTTGAATCTTTACACTGGCTGCCTGTCTCTGCTCGTGTGCAATACAAAATTTGCACACTATGTTATAAATCATTGTGTGGAACGGGACCTCACTATCTCTCCGATTTGCTCACTCTCTATGAACCTTGGCGACGGCTTCGTTCAAGCGACGACTCTATGACCTTAGAGCCGCCGCGCACCAGCACCAAGTCGTTTGGCGAGAAATCCTTTTCCTTTGCTGCACCTCTGCTCTGGAATGACTTGCCTTCCTCTGTTCGACGTGTTGACTCTCTTCCTGCCTTTAAAACCTCCCTCAAAACCTATCTGTTTCACAAGTCTTTCAAAGTCTAAGTCCTGTTTTCCTTTTGGTTTGAGGTGGGACAGAGATCGAGAGTATGTCTGTGTGCATGTGCGGGGGAGGGAGGGGAGGAGGAGGGGGAGTACACATCTGTGGGTTTTGAATGGGGAGGGAGAGGAATAGGGCAAGAGTGAAGGTGTGTCTGTGTGTGTGTATGTTTGTGTGTGTGTGTGCGTTCGCATGATAATGTAAAGTGCCATGAGGGTAGTTTACTCTGCTTGATGGGGCTATATAAGACTCCTTTATTATTATTATTTTAAAGGTGTAACGTTTTTCCAAGATGGCGTCCATACCACGTGACCTATGACGTCATAATTATGAAAAAATTTCTACAGGCGGAGGCGCTTCTATGGCAAAATTTCGTGTCAATCGGACCGACATTCGCCGAGAAAATGAATTTTAAAAATGCAGACACGGCACACGTACGTACCCGATTGCTTAACCCCGCTTTTTGCTTCGCGAGCTCAAGGTAATAAGCTTGCTTGCGCTTGCCAATCCAGCCATACTTCCTTATGAATGGAGTGCTTATCAATGCTTCTGAATGGAGTGCTTGCTCAAGTGATTTAGCTACTTGGCGAGCCCTCTACAAGTTGATTGGTAATGGAACACACCCCCGACAACCTATGCTTATCGTATTTCCCCAGACTAACGAATCCGAGTCGTCTCAACTTGCTCGGCCTCATGGTAAGGTGCTCAAATGAGTCTTCACATCTCAACTTGCTCGGCCTCATGGTAAGGTGCTCGAATGAGTCATGTCTCAACTTGCTCGGCCTCATGGTAAGGTGCTCGAATGAGTCTTCACATCTCAACTTACTCGGCCTCATGGTAAGGTGCTCGAATGAGTCATGTCTCAACTTGCTAGGCCTCTTGGTAAGGTGCTCGAATGAGTCTTCACATCTCAACTTACTCGGCCTCATGGTACGGTGCTCGAATGAGTCTTCACATCTCAACTTGCTAGGCCTCTTAGTAAGGTGCTCGAATGAGTCTTCACATCTCAACTTACTCGGCCTCTTGGTAAGGTGCTCAAATGAGTCTTCACGTCTCAACTTGCTAGGCCTCTTGGTAATGTGCTCGGATGAGTCTTTACCCATGAATGATGTCGATCCCATTGCCTGTCCGAGTTTTCTAGCCATAATATTTCGCGAACTGTACAATGTACATGTGACACACGTCTGCGAGGTTTCCTGCCATTTTCTGCTGTTCTTTATTGGCGGCCTTCATCTCCTGCATCAGCTCAGCCTGCCCAATCTCCATCTTAGCCATCATTTTGGTGAGTATGGCCATTAGCCCTGTTCGTTTCCCTTCTGCTATGGTGACGCTGGTCTGCTGCCTCCAGATGCCTGTTCGTTTAGGAGCACCGAGCCAATTGGAGCCGAGTCTGAGGCTACTAGGTGAGAGGGATGACCACCGCACCCTCTACTTCCATTTCTACTGTGACCTTCCTGGTTCTGGCTGCGTTGATCCTCCATGGTGATTGGTGATTCTAATTTTAGCACCAATCACGTGCTCCATAATTGCTTTTAAGTGTGATTTCTCACACTACCAGTCTGAATCCAACTCCTTGACACCAATGTTGCAGTCATCTGGTCCATTCCAGTTGCCTGGTTCAAATCCGGCGAGTCACCTCAATGGGACCATAACGGTCAACCAATTGGAATCTCTCTGCCGGATGTCTAAAAACCACGATACGTGCAGATTGGAGCCCTGAATCAGTCGAGCGCTACGCTACTTAGCACCACAGTCTTATAGTCAATTAGACCGAGCGAGCCTGAGAGTGTGGCACTATCTTTACATGTGCCTTTAACCGCTGCGACCAATTATTCCTCAACAGGCTTTCTTTAATCAACAAATGAAGGAGCACACGAGCCAGAATTCACCCCGAGACCAGATATATTTATTAAACAAAATAATGGTCACCAGGAAGGGAATGCAGGGAAGCAATGACAAATAAATGATTCAACCAACAATAGAAAAACCCTTACCCAACTACTGCCCACAAAACTAACAAACAATCAGGAGATTCCTGAAATAACTATGCCTTATCTGGGCCCTCAGACACACAACAGAAGACAGACCACATCGAGTGACAAGATAGAAATACCACAAGCCACGTCTGGTAGGATGCAGCTTGAATCCAGCAGGAGGCACGAGCAGGCAAGGCACAGGTTGTGCTGCAGATCACTCCTGCCACAAGGAGAGTGGGCATGGCTTGGGCCACACTGCAGTAGCAAAAGAGTGCAGGTTCAGGAGGATATCCTGAAGCAGCTTGTGTGCAGGCTCTCCAGTGAGGTTTCCTGACTCGTAAATATAATTCACCTTAACCGATTAATAGATCGATGTGAAACTTGCCATGGGGAACATGGTTTGAATTGGTTTTCATATTCACCTTAATCGATGCATTTTCGCCTTTCTGTCCACAAAAGTGTTTGACAAATATCCTAATAACCAATAAAGCTCTGGATAATGGCAATGTATGTGCCATAATAGGGTGTGTGTGTGATATTTGTGTATGTATGTAAAAACAATAAAAACTCCTAATTCTGTCCCCTCCTTTAAGGCTAATGTTATCCTCCTTTCTGAACGAGTGCTCCTGTGCCACATTCATGATCCTGTGTCTTCTCCCTTGTGCATCCGAGGAGTATAGACAAGTTTCAATCAATGCGTCTGGGCCTCCACCTTACCAGTCGTCCTTTTTTTTTTGTACTCCGCTGCGTCTCCACATCACGACCAACAACCTAAGTAGGATGTCAAACTTATCTTTGATTTTACACATAAATGGAGCTTTATCATTTTTTAAAATCGATGGTCACCTCAAACTTTTAGAAAAGTGTGTATACAGGGCTGCTGAAAGATTTGAACTTCTTACATCCCATTCAGGTGACTATTACAATGAGATTGGTGCATAAAGGATCACCAATCACTCAAAGTCAAATCCCTTGTCAGTTTGAATCTAATCAAGATGAAAATAAATAAAATAATCACAACAAGAATTGAAAATACTCTTTTAATGAAGAATTGGTCATCCAACACAACTGTCAAAATTTGTAGTGCCATGCTACCCAAAATAATATTACCCTTCTTCACTGGGCCTTCATGCTGGAAATAAGCATCATTCAAAATATTTCACCAAATGCAATTATTACAATTCACTAATTAAAAACTTTTACCGCAATAATCTCAAACCCTCACATTCTCGACTCGTTCATCACAATGACAATGAGCAGCAGAGCTGCACATACACGTAGTGAGTAAACTGCAAAATACAGTTCACAAAAAAATTTGCATCGACCGATTCCATAAAGGTGACTGACTATTACTGGGTTATTCCTGCCCCCAAACTTTCAGGATTGCAGTCAAGTGTCTTGCAGTACCAAATGTCTTCCTGAACTAAAAATATCCTCTGCATAAACGTTTTGGTTCAGAAAAAAAACACAAAAAAAAACACTCGTTCATAAAAGTCAAATTCTCAATTTGTTTATGCATAATTTTATTTTTCAGATGCAGACCTGTATTGTGTTTACAATTTGCCCAGCGTTTCCCCACCATTGTCAGTTTCAGAGTCTTTTTACTTTCTGGCACACCCCAACAAGCTTTGTACAGGTTGAGGAGCTGTAAAACACAAAAATGGGTTTCCAGGCTTGCCAACAATGCTGAATTATTGCCAGCATATCCATATCATTAAAAAAAAGAACTTTGACGTGGAATTTTTATCATTTGACATCTTTCAAAAACTTGGGACATTACGTTTGGCTTGACTAATCGCATTGTATCCTAGGTTAGACATATACATATATACATTAAACAGGCAGAGGCCTGGTACACAGTATGTGCTTTGAAAGACTCCAGTTTCAAACGCAAAGCCGAGAAAAGTTCCAGAAGCAGTACACTCAAGAGTTCAGCTACAGAGGGTCATCAATGCTGAAGAATCAGGCGTTACGACTTGGACCTGGTACGTTGGGATCTGGGGGCTGTGTCGAACCAAACGGCACAGGAAACGCATGATTGTTGGTAGCTGTGTTTTCCCCATTGAGACTCTTTCGACAAACTGGACAGGTGTCATGCTGGAAATGCACAAAGAAAACAACAAGGAACAAACATGGTGTCAAACATGCAATCAAATTTCAAAACCATGGCTTTACTTTCCAAGATGCTCAATAAAAGACTTTTTATCATAAAATATATTGTCCATGCTAGATACGCATTATTACTTACAATGGCTCAACAAGCTTCTGAAATGAGAAGTACCTGAGAATAATAATACTTGGATAAAAGAAATACTTGGAAAAGTACCTGAGAGAAAGGGCTTTGCCTCTTCACAACGAAAGGTTTGGAAAACCTTCTCAGCTCACCAAACAGGCGGCTGCTCGTACTGCAAACTCCCAACCATGTGGACGGGTACAAGGCCAAGTACTACACAAACCCCCCCCCCCTACTGACAGATCACTACCAGTGAATGGACTGCATCTGAACGATGGGAAGGACATATCTGGAGCTTGTGAAGGTACAGGGTAGGTTTAAAACTACGATATTTACGATTAATCATGTCGGGAGGTGTGGGGAGCTATGGAAGCTGTGAAAGCCGTTATAAATAAATTTGTTTAGTTCCGGGGCCACAAGATTAATTATACTCAATTTTTGCATCTATTAGTAAAAGTTTAAGCGTCCACGGATATTTCTCTGATTTCCTCTATGTACGTGAATCTGATTTGCATTTTGGAACAGAACAATTATGGTTAACCACCTTGAAATTGCCACTCTTTCGTCCAAATGCAGAAAATTCTGTTCAAAACACGATTTGAATTGCAGATTTGGTGCTCGCTACTGGAGGTTAAAAGTGCCCGTCGAGCCAAAACCCAGTAGATGTAAGCACACACAGCGCATATGCAAAATGTCTCGGTTAGCATTCATACGTCATTTTGAAAGTCACGTATTGTGCAAGACCTGGATAGCCTGTTTTCAGAAATGCATTAACACGGGGATGAAACTAGTTTTCTTCCATTGGTGGAACAGCCTTCCCAAGGCTGTTCAATCCCAGTTTCATGCAGGTGGTGTGCTACCATACGCCATCCCCCATCCCTTAGCACTATCCTTTATACCCCATTAACCCTACCTAACCCAACCATATTGGAGGTTACCAACCCTCCTTCCCATGACCAAAATGGCAGCTAATCCCCACCATCAAAACTTTGCTTTTCCACAAGCCTTGATTGTTGGAAGAAAAAAAAAATATATTTCAGGGCATTTTTCTTGCATTTACCAGGCTAGTTTAAAGACAAAAATTAAAAATACGATAAAGTTAAGTAAATGCCTCATTTGAGAAAAAGGATAATAAATAATACAAAAAATCCTCACCATCTTCAACCATGGGATTATGCAGTTTTCATGGTAGCAGTGCTTGCAGGGAAGCTGGCGTACCTTTTCACCCTCCACAAAGTCTTCCCTACACACGGAACACTCGAGGCCAATTTCTGCAGGAACACATCAGCAGTACACTTGAGTTGTGTGCAACATGAGCAATGGAATAATAAGCAACAATAAACAAAACAAAAATAACAATGTGGACGCGAATCAGAAATTGTTGAAAATGAAAGAAATCCTTACCAGCTTGTTCCTTGCTGATGGAAATGGTCGGAAGGGCATCAATTTTTTCACAATCGGCTGGAGGTGGACCAGAGTTGTCGAGACCAAGCAACTGGAAAATACATGCGTTACAATATTATGGCACATGTTAATGGACCACGAGATTTCTAATTCATGCTAATTGCCAAAACTGTGGCCGCTTCGTCCTTTCTTTGAAAACCTGGGAAAATTATACAGGTTAAAGAAAGATCAAGGTAAAAGTACCTGTGTGATTATCTGATCAAATCCATTTACTCCCCAAGCATAGTCCCCAGGATGGGAATGCAAAACACCCCTAAAAAAAAGAAAAACACAAACACACAAAATAATACAAGCAGCAATGGCTTTGCACCAAACTAGTTTACAACACACACACACACACACACACACACACACACACACACACACACACACACACACACACACACACACACACACACACACACACACACACACACACACACACACACACACACACACACACACACACACACAAAAACCTTGCCATGGGATTCCTGCAAATGGTTGGACAACAAAGCTTCCAAGCAGCTGTTGGATTATCCTAAAAGAGAACACAGAATAATTAAAAGTCAGTAAACACAAATACAACATGGTGAGGCACTCAATGATTCCTACCACCACAACCCCTATCTAAATACCCACAAAATAAATAAGTATTCGAGACCATTATAGTCAAAACTGGAAAGTCTTCATCACAAAACTTACCCTTCTACTGATGGTGTCCGCAAAGCACGGGCCTGATTTGGGTTTTCCCGTGTGTACGTGGAAGACAGCGCATGCCGAGGCCGAGGCTCAGACATTCCATTGCCTTCACTTGAACCAGCCTCGGAGGGGGCTGAAGTTCCACTGTGATTCGGCGACGCATTGGTTGCACTGCCAATTTCGCTGGTCCTCACAGACCAAGGTGTTGAAGAGTTTGGTGATGGCACGACAATACGTAACCCTCCTCCACCCTGTCTCTGATCCTGAAGGATATGGCGCAGGAGCTGTGAAGGAGCGAAATACCAAAAGCAAAAGTGGGTCATGATCTAGCGTCGGTACCACAAACGTACCCTGTATATTTTGCCAAAGTGAGCTTGGGACACAACGTCACTTTATTCTTCTTTAATACACAACAACATGCATTTTAAGGCCATTTTCCCCACGAGAGCGGGGGTTAGCCTTGCGGGCCCCATGACAATCTTCTCCATTTTGCCCTTTATTCTTCTTCAATGACCAAAATTATTCCCACGTTCTTATGGGGTTGGCCAGAGGAAGCTTGGCCCAAGTCTTTCACGAACCAGCTGGTCAGATATGACGTTCGACTAAGGTTAGGGCAGGGATTCGGAATTTGTTCAGTGTGCTGGCAATAGCTCACCGACTCTTCGCTAAAGATGCCGCGAGATCTTCAACGTCTGCAAACTAATAATAGCAGAAGGGATGCCCGTGCAATGTTAATTGAAGGGACGGCGCACACATTGATGAATCACCCTGCCTGTGAAACACCAGGATGACAGTTTACAACTGGGTCGCGATTATATTCCAGCGTAGACAGCTCAGAGGTGAGTACACACACCTCTCCACTATGTCAACCTTGGCATGAAATAGAGATAACTGGAATGGCATTCGGTAGAGAGCATACCTCTGCCAGGCTAAACATTTTACATTTTCTGGCCCACTGATGGGTCAGGTCTGCATCCGTACCTTCTGAACCAAAATCCAGATGGGGCCAGATCTGAACCAAAATCAAATCGGCTCATTCTTGTCACACATTCAACCTGTCCACCAAGTTGTTTGTATCTTTAAACGTTTTGAAATATTACATTATTATATCGTTTTTCACCCTCTCAATGGTGAAGAATCACTTGAACTAAAACAATACTCTGACATCACGACATGCCTCGGCATACATTATTACATCATTATAATACATGTACCAAGTTTGAATTAGATCCCTTCAGCCGTTCTCAAGTTATCATGGTAACGAAAACCTATCATGGACGGACGGACAGACGACCTGAAAACATAATGCCTTTGGTGACTTCGTGGCCGGAGGCATTACTATAGTATCCAGATGTTCAACAAAATCTAATCAGTTCGTCCTTGTCATACACCCAACCTGTCCACCAACTTTCATCCGAATCTGTGCATAACTTGAGATGTCCTGCTGACAGAAAAAGACAAACAGCCGCTGTACACCTTCATTGGTGTGGGTAAATATACCACATGAACCTAGATGGAGATCCGTACAGTTTTCGGTAGTCAGATATATTACAATGGGCTAATCTTTTAAAACCATGTGATCTATAAAAGTCCAAAACAAATGCAGACAGCCAGTTGGATTTACACTCAGAGGGTGGTATTATTAATTCTCCCACCGCAGGTGAATGAAGGTTATGTCTTCACCCTTGTCTGTCTGAGCAGGATAACTCAAAAAGGTATGGACAGGTTCAGATGAAACAGGTTGGGTGTGTGACACGGACGAATTGGTTCGATTTTGGTGAAGATCCGGATCCGGCCCATCAGTGGGGTATAAAACGTAAACCGTTTGGTCTGGCGGCGTTATGCTGTCTACCTAGCGCCGTTCTAGTTGCCCCATGCAGGTACTGCCTCAGGACATTCACCACAAGAGGGCTCAACGGAGAGCACACTCCCAATGGAGCAATCGTCAAGAATCTCATTTACACCTTCGAAAATGGATAAATGCCGTTTGAGAATAACCATGTGTACTGGTAATACAGCCTGATCAATTCTGGTGTACCTAGGTTCAAAAATAAGCCACGTCTCAGTGAGGGAGAATGCTCTGGACTTCATTTTCATTATCCAGGTGAAACGTGTCACAACTCCATGACATTGCAGAGAACACGCAACTGCCAGCTGTACCTGACGCTAACATGTTCACGGAGAAGGGAAGGAACACAGCCAATGAAGATAAGTTTGCAGATTGTACTGCTCGATTACTTGTGATGCAGCGAGGCGATTCGGTAGGTGACTAAAAAAATCAAGCTTTAGAGACATGGGCTCTCGCACTTCATCCTTGGAACAAATATCCATCTGGTGCTTTTGCATTAAAATGTTCAACCAAAAATGCTCCTCCATCTCAGCAAGCTCTCAAAATGCTGCACTAATGAAACAAGACAGATAATAAAAACGATTTTCTACTCACTTGCTCAAAGCCATCAAACCGATCAGAATTTTGGTCTTCCTGTTGTGGTGTCTGTTCACTGAAGAAGAAAAATAAATTACAATATCAATAATAAAGGTTGATAGAACAAACACACCTGCAGAGAGAATGCCCAAAATTGTTTTAGTGCTGGAATAAAATCAAGACTTCATTGATAAGCTTGTAATGATGGGACAAGCACAAATATAGCAATACCCCAAGTATAGACCTCAATTTAAATTTAATAATGATTTTAAAGATTGTAAAAAAAAAAAAAATTCCAGAAGTTTAGCGCCACCGACACAGTCTTCCACACTGTAATAGGACGACATGGAGGCTTCATTGATCACCATAGAACAGCATCAATCGGAATCGTACATCGATGGCCTCTTCACATGCCACGCCCACTCGCGCTATATATATATATATATATATATATATACACACACACATATATCATGGTTCTTAGAAGTATTATGAAGGCGATTTGTGTTGTACAGTGTTCAAGTATATAATTTAATTTGAATAAAGGTTTAAAAGAGTATGAATAAATCAATTCTGGGTTTGCTGCCGTTTTACTCAGTGTCTATTACATTACCCCATCTAACACTTCATTACATTAGTTCTTCATAGTCTACTTGCCAGCAATGTGAACCCGGAAATGTTGAGTACCCCAAAGTTTTAAGTTAGAAATGTCCAGTATGGGTCCCCAGCACTTAGAAACTGCCGGATGCTAACTTGCATATGTTGGGCAATTAGCAAAATTAGCATTAATAGCATTAACCCTATCAAACATAGGCCTGGGACACTGAAATTTCTGTTTCGCTCTATTGCTCCACTTTTATTCACAGGTATTAGAGGTAACAAAGGCAAGTACCATACCAAACTAGAATAATATGACTATGGGTAAATAATATCCTCAAAATTAAAACACAAGTATACCCAAAATTATCAGAGCTGAAAAATATGTGCACTAGTTACACAACATAAAACTTCCATCAAGAAAGAGCGTCTTGCACTTCTACTACTCTGCACTGTTATAAAGCATATCTTCATCATAAAACTCATCCTCATCGTCTTCATCTTCTTCTCCTGACTCTACATTCTTGTCATATTGCTCTTCTTGCTGTGAGTGTGTGAGTGTGTTGCAACATGTACTATCAGAGCCTTTGCAGAAGCAGTAGCTGGTACAGGCCAGGCCTGCAGCTACGCAGCTGCACTTTGCTGTTAAACAGGGCTTTAACCCAGCTTTGCAGCTACAGCTGATCATTTCCAACATGGCAGGAGGAGCAATGGGGCTTGCATCCAGGATGGGCATGATGACTTCCTCTCCCTTCTCGCCTTCCTTCTTATTCCATCCAAACTCTGTTATGTCCACAGCTGGTGGGTCAGGGCAGTCTGCTGCTTTCCAAAGCAGCACCTGTAGATGGGCACGCCGTCCATGGAGGAGAGCGTTGCGCTCTGTAGGAGGCAGTGTCTTCAGTGCTGGGGGGGTTTTGCGCTTTCGGTAGATGTCATATCTGGCGACGTTCAGAGATGCCGACTCCCTCTCGTTGTACAGAGCCAGGAAGAAACCACTCACTGCCTCTGTTATCTGTAAATCAGTAGCTCCCTCCTCTCCGATGAAGTGAAGCAGGTCACCAGGTACTACTCTCATGGCCTTGAGTGCGGACATCTTCCCTTTCCCCGCGGGATAGGAGGTGGTGTCACATCCGGAGAGAGCATGCATAGCCAGGATGGAGCTACACTGCTCACCGAGATTCTCTACTGTCGAATTGATGTTGAGAATAGTGCCATCCCATCTCTCCATCTGCAGGTTACATGTGATACCCACCTTCCAGCACCAATAGACCATGAGTACGAAAGCATCAGTGTCGTCGCTGAGAATGCGGACAGTTTCAGCTCCACGACTGGCTGCATCCAACATGTATGAGATGGAGATGTCAGCCTCGTCATGAGTGACAATACTGTCTGCTTTGCTGACCATCTTGATGTGATCGCCTATGCTGTGTGTGCACAGGAGCTCACCCAGTCTCCGTTTGTTTGTCTTGTTCTTCATCACTTTGTCGCGGCTAGGTAGAGGGGTTGTCAGTGAGAGTCGGTACTCTGTTGAGCTCTCCCCAGCTCTTCTCTGCCTCTCGTGGTCTTTGGCAGAGACTTGCTCATACCGGTCAAAGATGACAAATGTTTCGGTGATGTAGCGATTAAGCCGGCGCCCCATGCTGGCTGCGAGGTCAGCCACAGTGCCTGACGATGGCCACACCACGTGGTAGATGAGCTGCGATGCATCAACGAGTACAACATGTGGTGGGTGGGGATTGGGGGCAAGGATTCCAAGACGCTGGACGATCACAGACTTGTTACCCTTCCTGAGGCATCCATACTCATCGATGATGGATGCAGGGACCGGGCCGAGCTCGTAGTCAAAGAGGGCAGAGAGCTCCATTCTTCTCTTGCTCCCCACCACCAGCAGCCGAGCAAACAACGCCTCAAGGTCACATATGATCTTCGCATTGACCTTCACTCTTTTTTTGGTGAATGTCATTGTCACCACCTTATTTGAGATGGGCGCATGAAATCTCTCAGGAAGTGATGAAGAGAACAGTGTGCTCATGTCCTGTCCGATCTTCAATGCATCTTGCACATTCACCTTTTCATCTGCCACCTGGCCATTTATGATATGGTGGAGGGTCGTGGTCTCTATGGTGAATGGATGGGAGTTTTCCTGTAGCACTCAGGATTTTAGCCCGGTCCTCCGCGTCCAATTCCCGCCGTCCTTTACCCTCTTCTTTGTGTCTGTTGGGCTTCAGTCTTATCCGGTGCTTCAGCATCGTCGTAAATCTCATCCAATGACTTGGAGAGATAGGAGCAGATGCCGAAAGATTGGATCCACACGGCGACCTGCTCAGGGTTGGTGGAGATGCCCTTCATGCCTCCTACTCCCTTCCCTTGCTTGATGCATGTCTGCTCCCCAAACATGTCTCCACTCACTGCAGCTGCACCATCAGAGTGGCGGCACACATGGCTTCCAGCGTAAAGGTCATCCTTGGCAGTAGCAGGAAGGTACTGCATGTCGCGCAGATGCCATGTGATCCATCTTGTGTAGTGGTGATGACCGGCAGCAAAGAAATAGGGCAGCATCTCTTCAAGGCAGTGTTGTTGCAGCATCCAGTCACCCTCTTTCTGCTCGCCAGAACCTGTGAGCTATTAGGGTAGGGGTGATGAAACAATCCACCCATAGCCGGCCTGTGGGGTGCTCTCTGGCTTTCTCCAGGAATGCCGTTATCTGCTCGTGAGTCTTTTCTCCCTCCTCTAAGAAGTCATGAAGAAGAGCAGACAACCATACGGAAGGCTCGCATAGCCTTGGGCCAGGCCTTCCCGTTGAAGATGGATTTCAGGCCTCCAAATGATGCACCGACTAGCTCCTCCACACCTGTTGAATTCATCAGTTGTCCGATTGAGCCGATGAATGACATGAGAGTGTGCATCATCCCAGGTCTGAGAACCACTGATGACCATCGCTGCAGATCACTCCACTTGATCAGGCAAGCGATCACGTACAGCTGCATGTCAAACGTGATATGACTGTGGCTCATGCCAAGCTGCCTCAGTGATGTGTCTAAGTAGGCAATGGTACTGAGCACTGTATCAGGTGGGCAGGGGGCGAGTCAAGCAGTGGTCCAAAGACACTTATCGTCTTCAGCTTTGGAGCACTGTCATCACCATTGCGATCTTGCACAACATTGTAGGCTGCCCAGTCCAGGGGAAGAGGGGAAGAGTGGAGCTGCGAGAGCCAAGCAGCATCCTTCTTCTGTGCTCTTGAAACACTCTGTTTGATGGCATCTTGGAAAGCATCAGTTCTTGGGACTTCTTTCAGAGCTGGTGGAGTCATCTTCTTGGGGCCTGTGTAATGTTCAATGACAAAACTGCTCTTATGAGCTATACTAAGTTTCCCGGCTTCAAGCTTCGTCAGACGGGGTAGTTTCAGCGACATGACCTTACCACCAGGTGTGGCTCCTCTGGGGAACAGGAGACCTGCTGGATTCTGCACAAACTGAGTGGCCATGGCACGAGTCGTGCGGCGACCATTGGGTGTGAAGACCACAAGATCAAAATTATCACCCCAACTGTGGATAGGGCCGATGTGCCTCTCCAGGCCGACTGCACGCAGGAACTTATCTGGGTCCTCAGAAGTATATTTGGCAGCTGACACCAACATTGAAACTGTAGCTCAACATGAGAGTAGGGGCACTAACCGTGCAAAAAAATGTTGGGTGAAAAAAAATCCACGGCTTTTACATCCCTTTTTTCACATGAACTTTTGATCGCAGGAATTTTTTATAAGAACACTCACGGAAAGCATATCCGTCTCAGTGTATTATGTCCAAATTTCATACAGATCCTTCAAATAGTTTGCTCACACGAAGCATTCAAACGGAGCAATAGAGCGAAACAGAAATTTCAGTGTCCCAGGCCTATGTTTGATAGGGTTAATGCTATTAATGCTAATTTTGCTAATTGCCCAACATATGCAAGTTAGCATCCGGCAGTTTCTAAGTGCTGGGGACCCATACTGTACATTTCTAACTTAAAACGTTGGGGTACTCAACATTTCCGGGTTCACAAGAGGGCTCTATAGGCTTGGCAAGTAGACTATCATGCAAACTGTTTGTGTCCTTTACAACATTCTTAAAAACAGTAAGTTTCCTGTTTGGAAGGATTTTCAATTTTGTGGCGGTTCTAACAGAAACATTATTCTACCAAAACAGGAACCCGTAAGAAGAACACAGAAGGAGCAAAGACAATTATAATATAAAGCAATATTTCTCAAAGCAATGGAAAATATATATACAGTATATATATATATATGACTGATCGGCATGATCCACCATAAAGCGTTTCCATACATGCAACATTTGAGAAGCCATGATGGAATACATTGTATCAAAATGAAAAATGCATTATCCAAGAGTTTGAGGATACGTGTGACAAAGAGAGTAATTTTCACTTCCTATTGATGTTTGGAAAAGGGGCATGCATGCATTCTATTAAATAATGAATTTCTCTTACAATGACGAGATTAGTCGACTCGACACATGAAAGTGTTGACAAGACTTGCTCGTTATCTCCACACACCTGCCGCTCGATATTGTTTTTCAATTCCGATTAGAATGAAGTGCAACTCAAATCGAATAATCAAATCTAAACTATACCTGTACGTAAATGCAGGACGTACCTAAACATGTTAAACGCAGGATGACGACAATCTAACAATATTTGAGGCTTTTGCAATTTTCACAATTTCACAATATTTGAGCTGTGTCTGCCCGAGTTCCCATGTTAGTTAGGCAGCTTAGCAATTTTTGGGGGAACGACTTTACAAAAGTACCATTTTTATTTTAGTGGTTCATTGGACCATATGCAATAGAATTAGGACCGGAGGCAAGACATATACAGTGTTTGACTTTTGCGCAAATACGACTCACGCAGCATAATATCGAGCAATACATTTATGCAAATAAATCATCAGCTATTGGAGTTCGACTAAAATCGTAAATACATAAATTGCGGGACAAATTACCTTGAACAACATGTTGTCTGTTCTAAAGCTATATTGTCATTACATCCTTGTAGTTGCGTACATGTTCGATATATGAGAGGTGCGCGAGTCACAAGTATAACACATTTGTATAAACACTCGGTATTATCTATCTATAATTCCAGCAATCTCTGTGTGTCTGTGTGTCTGTGTGTTTGTTTGTCTGTGACCGCTGTTTCTCGACAACCACGGGTCCGATATACTTTAAACTTGCCAGGTATATTGCTGGGGACCCGAGGATGTGCCTTTTCAAGGTTTTAAATTAATCGGACAAGTACTTACCGAGCTATGTCCAAAAAACGCTTCAACCAATCAGAGAGCAGCGAGCTATCACGTGTGCCGAACGTGGCGATCAGACTCTACCTCGGACGGCACATTTGACAGCGTATTCATTTATTTCACGTTGGAAAACTATGTTGCCGTTAAACTATGTTTTAAAACGAATTCAAACTGCGATTAAATTAAAACGATTCATCGTAACTGCGACGATTTGCGAACTTCCGGACAGTGAAGACTTCACTTCCGGCAGCCAATCACAGAACGCTTTGTTGCGTAGGCGTGGCCGATGTGAGAACGAGCGGAGGTGAGCGCGTTACGAGCTGACCGCCATTACGGTACGGTTCGTAATTCGATTTCTTCCGGAGAAAATAATAATTTCTCGATTTCATATGCGCATTATTTCTCCCAATTCAGTCAGAGCGAAGGGCGGAAGCGAAGAGCGTTGTTTTTTTTGTTTACGGGCGTACGGGCGTACGGGCGGGGTAGAGCGTACGGGTAGCGTTTTTTTTTTTTTTGGCAAGGAACGGGCACCCACGTACGGGCAATGCCCTAGTATTACTAATTATTATTACATGGAAGCGTAAGATTTATTATGCAGGCATGCATAAGTTTTACAAATAACACTGCATGTAATGAAATAAAAGTTAGCCTCCTTGCTGAAAATATATACACAATTGTTTTTTGTCCTTTGTTTTTGTCCAATAAAAAGGTGAAGAACACTGTATATTTCTTGCCTCCGGTCCTAAATATATTGTATATGGTCTAATGGACCACCAAAATAAAAATGGCGCTTTTGTCAAGCCGTTTCCCATTTTCGATAAATATGCTGCTAAGCTGCCTGACTATGTGAATGAATAAGATTAGATGGAGCGTGTCCCAAGTTCCCATGTGAATGACTAAGATTAGATAGAGCGTGGGTGTCCCAAGTTCACATGTGAACGACTAAGATTAGACAGAGCGTGGGTGTCCCAAGTTCCCATGTGAATGACTAAGATTAGATAGAGCCTGTGTGTCCCAAGTTCCGATGTGAATGAATAAGATTAGATAGAGCCGTGTCTGTCTGTGTTCCCATGTGAATGAATGAGATTAGATAGCCGTGTCTGTCCGTGTTCCCATGTGAATGAATAAGATTAGATAGAGCCGTGTGCGTCCGTGTTCCCATGTGAATGAATAAGATTAGATAGAGCCGTGTGTGTCCGTGTTCCCATGTGAATGAATAAGATTAGATAGCCGTGTCTGTCCGTGTTCCCATGTGAATGAATAAGATTAGATTATATAAGATTAGAATAAGAATAAGACAAGATTCATTGCGATTCTGAACAGGGGATTTATTAACCTGCACTTGTGAAGCGAATAGCGGGGTTAAGCGATCGGTCACGTACGTACGCACGCACATCTGCATTTATAATATCCATTTTCTTGGCAACCGTTTGTCTGAATGACATAACATTTTCATCATAGTATGCGTCTAGTGTATAATTTTTAGTGACAATTACGACATCATAGATCATGTGGTACATGCGCCATATCTTGCTATAATTCGCCAAATGTCCGTCTGTCTATCCGTCCGTTCCCAGGTACCGCAAAAACGGCTGAAACGATCGCAACGATATTTTGGGTGAGTACTGGGACCCCCTGGAGTAAAATAGGCTATATTGTTTTTCCAATTTCAGCTTTGGTCTCCAGCATTTTCAGGTTTGGACTGCCGCATAACGTTATTGTCCCAGGTACCGCAAAAAACGGCTGAAACAATCGCAACGATATTTTGGGTGGGTAATCCTGGGACCTCCTGGAGTAAAATAGGCAATATTGTTTTTCCCAATTTTCCAATTTTTCCAAAAACGATGGAATAATATTTACCGATATGAACAGTGATGTGGCTTTTATTGAAATTCTACAAATACTGCTTAGATTTTGAAGAGAATTACGAACCTGCCGCAAATCCGGAAGTGGACAGATGACAATGCGTGGGTTTGATCATATCTCAATACAACCGTCATTCAATCCTAATGTTAAATCGTTAAACGTTAATCGTGTTAATCATTTTGTTAAAGTATCAATTGACGATTGGAATTGAGTGAATAAAATTACGATTTTGAATTCGTAATTGTGTTCACCCAACCGTACGGAACTTCACATCAGGATTTAAATATTTGTTTATGTCACGAATGTTGTTAAAAGTATATTTTTTATATTAATGTTATGCTGTTTGGAATGAAAAAAGAGATATCGAGTTCAAGTGAATGACGGAATGCCATGATGGTGTCCACGTTCTAAACGTGAAATCCGCAGGTCGCCAAATGCAGATTCGCCATTGATGGGTATGGAACAAACGTACCCGTTTGTTTGTGAACGGGTACATTTTTCATGGAAATCCTCCACGAACTTGCTGTCCATGTCTGATGTGCGACTGAAGGTGCTACAGGAATGTGGAATTTATTGATTTCATGCTTTAGCATTCGCCATTTCTGCATTGTCCGTTTGCTTCTGGCCTCCCACCAGTGTGTAGCACGGGTACCTCACTAGTTGTTTAAATTAATTTTCTTGACAACAGTTAGTCTGGTTGACACAAAATTTTCACCATCATATGAGTCTACTCATGTATAAATTTCATCGATATGACATCATAGGTCGTGGTGGAGGCACCATCTTGGAAAAACGAATAACTTTGGACCTCTATATCTCCGAAAACGCTCCATGGAAAAAATAGAAACAAGGCTCATTGTGAAGTACTCCCCATGGAGAATAACATGTTAATGATGATGCCATCGGTGCCTTCATTACGACGTCATAATTTGACAGGGACACTTAGTCTGATCAGATTGAAATTTATTGAGTGTGAGCTACACAATTACATCAGAGAATATAAATTTATGACGTCATCGCTCATGTAGTCTGGCAGCCATATTGGATCAAATAAATAAAAAACACCTTTAAAAATAGAAGAGTAAGCTCAGACCAAGTTGACTGCGCAGGGTAAGTATTCTACGAATACCATCTAATTTTATATCTGTTACCTCAGTTTTATAGTCTGTGTTGATCTCTCTGTGGTAAACCTTTTGTTCATAAAAACCTGTACATGGTCATTCGAGGTACTGGACTTTGCCATTAAACGTGAGTGAATAGGCCTTAAAAATGCAGTAATGAGCAGAATGTGAAACATGCATTTAACGTGCATATGGGGCTGTTTAAAAATTATGTAGCGCGATTTCTTTTTTAAGTCTGGGCATGTAATTTCCCCACATATGTCAATTAATGAATGGTATTCATGGAATACTTACCCAAGTCAATTTGGTGCATCCAACTCTTCCATTTGAGGTTGTTTTTTTCTTTTTTTCTTTGATCCAATATGGCTGCCAGACTAGGTGACTGATGTCATAAATCAACATTCTCCAATATAATTATTGTGTAGATCGCGCTCAATAAATTTCAAACTTATCTGACTAAGTGTTGTAGTTGTCGAATTATGAAATCATAATGAAGGCACCAATGACGTCATTGTTAACACATTCCCCATGTGGAGTCCTTTACAATGAGCCAAATTTCAATTTTTTTCCATGTAGCGGTTTCGGAGATAGAGGTCCAAAGTTTTTCGGTTTATTTCCAAGATGGCGCCCTTACCACAAGACCTACATCATAATTATCACTAATAAAAAAAATCCTACATCAGTAGATGCAAACAATGGTGAAAATTTCATGTCAATCGGACCAAGGGTTGCTGAGAAAATGATTTTTTTTTTTTAATTTAGACACGTACGTACGCATTCGATCGCTTAACGCCGCTTTTCGCTTCGCACGCGTGGGGGGTAACAAGATAATAATTTTTTTTAAAGCTTCGGGGATACGATACCTTTCCACTGCAGGCAGCTCTTCAACAAAACCCGAATCGCAGTGAGGACATGTATATTCCTGCAAAGAGAACACCCAACCCCAATTATACCATCAAAAAAGGAATAGACAAATTAGGTTAATCATGATACTTCAAGGCCAAACAACACCCTTAATTGCGGATCAACAGACAAAGTAAAGAGCAGCTGAAAAGGCCACACGAGCAGATACACTGGTGGTTACAAATAAGAGCATCAGGGAAATGGACGTCTCACAACTCTGGATGGGCAATCACCGTCATAAGGTGCCAAGTCAGAATAGGTACCTGTACAACCACAGCACCTCCAGACCCTCGAGGCACATGTACAGCTATAACACCTTCGCACCCTCGAGGTACATGTACAGCCATAACACCATCTCACCTTTGAGGGACAGGTACAGCTACAACACTACTACCACCACCACCAGGCACAGGTATAGCTACAGCACCACCACAAACATCATCGAGGCACAGCCACACCACCACCATGCAGACACAGCCACACCACCACCATGCAGACACAGCCACACCACCACCATGCAGGCACAGTCACACCACCACCATGCAGGCACAGTCACACCACCACCATGTAGGCACAGCCACACCACCACCATGTAGGCACAGCCACACCACCACCATGTAGGCACAGCCACACCACCACCATGTAGGCACAGCCACACCACCACCATGTAGGCACAGCCACACCACCACCATGTAGGCACAGCCACACCACCACCATGTAGGCACAGCCACACCACCACCATGTAGGCACAGCCACACCACCACCATGTAGGCACAGCCACACCACCACCATGTAGGCACAGCCACGCCACCACCATGTAGGCACAGCCACGCCACCACCATGTAGGCACAGCCACAACACCACCATACAAGGCACAGTCACACCACCACCATGTACGCACAGCCACACCACCACCATGCAGGCACAGCCACACCACCACCATGGCATGTAGGCACAGCCACACCACCACCATGTAGGCACAGCCACACCACCACCATGTAGGCACAGCCACACCACCACCATGTAGGCACAGCCACACCACCACCATGTAGGCACAGCCACACCACCACCATGTAGGCACAGCCACACCACCACCATGTAGGCACAGCCACACCACCACCATACAAGGCACAGTCACACCACCACCATGCAGGCAAAGCCACACCACCACTATGTAGGCACAGTCACACCTGCTGAGACTCTCAGTGAGAGTGAGGATATCCCGTTCAAAGTGAGATTAAGGTCTGTTTGTGCAGGTTTTGCATCAATTAAAACTGACTACATAACCCAGTACCAATTTACCTTTCCACAGTATTCACATTGCATGCGGGCAGGGGTGGGGGCATCGAAACACGTGGAGTAGGTTTTAAATCAACGTGAGTGTAAAAGTAAAACCACCAAGTGACTTAACTAAGGCAAAAGGACAAGAAAACGACGGGAATAACAATATTTTCATCTTTGCCAAACGAATCAAACGATCTTTACACCAAAAACGAATATCCAGGGATTTCAATATAAGACAACAACACTACAGTTGGAGCAAGATGTTATTACACCACGAGATGAGAGACAATGGACTGAAAGTGAAACCCAGGACGAAGCCCTTTCTCAAATGACGCGAACGAGGTGGAGCATGAGGTGGGAGAGGAGGGAGAGGGCGATGATGACAAGCAAGGGAAGCACGTACAGGAAGGCTGGGTAAGACCTCTCGGGTACATTGATGACAATAAAACCGCCTCAGCGGTGATATCGCCTCCGCCATCATCAACACTCTGTAGCGCCACTATTTGACGTCATAATTACGTGACGTAACTTCCTCCAAAGATTATACTTCCTGGTCTCAAACAGAGGCACATAAACCAACCAACAACACCAAATTTGCCTTGAGGAACCCTGTTTGTGCTGGATGCTGAGTAGTAGTGTGTAAATAGAAACAAGTTTGTGAACGTGAAGGGGGAAAAAAAGCTATAGAAGCAGGTACGAACTACACCGTTATGACCAACATAATGAGTATACAGTAACCCCCGAAATTGCACTGAAGACTAACATCCCATGAGCTTGGGAAGGAAACTTGGGGCTATTGTTCCGGTAAACTATTTCAATTTAAACTAGAAAGAGCAATCAGCCATTGCAGACCCTCGCCAGGACGTGTTTTCAGTGGTTTTTAAGGCTTTTGTGTTGAATGAAATATGAACCACATGACTGATGACGTCTCAATTTTTTCCTCCACCAATTTATCTCGAGATGATGCTCAAGAAATTTCATCCTGATTGGATGAGGTTTTGTACTTATCGAATTATGACGTCATAATGGAGGCATCTATGACATCATCATCAACATATTTTATTCCACATGGAGAGTTCTTTACAATGAGCCATGTCTCCATTTTTTCTGTTCAGCACTTTCGGAGATATAGAGGTGCATTTTTTTGGGGCTTTTCCAAGATGGCGGCCGAACCACGTGACCTATGACGTCATCATTAACATATGTTATTCCCCATGGAGAGTTCTTTACAATGAGCCATGTCTCAATTTTTTCTGTTCAGCACTTTCGGAGATATAGAGGTGCAAAAATTTTCGGTTTTTGCAAGATGGCGGCCGAACCACGTGACCGATGACGTCTTCAATTGGGCACAGTCTATTCCAGGGCAAGACAAATACGTATGCAACGTTTGGCGATTCTACGTGCAACGGTGTAGACGTAGTGCTGCAAACAGACAGACAGACAGACAAACAGACAGACAGATGAAACATCGGTCAGAGACCGAGGACTTGCCGGACTTTACTTTTTTATC
Source organism: Myxine glutinosa (assembly GCF_964187855.1). Lineage (NCBI taxonomy): Eukaryota > Metazoa > Chordata > Myxini > Myxiniformes > Myxinidae > Myxine > Myxine glutinosa. The sequence goes on along the minus strand of NC_136267.1, from coordinate 116,549,315 downwards.
GGCCATTTAGGACAAAAACGGCGGCCGAAACACGTGACCGATGACGTCATCGTTAACATATTTTATTCCCCATGGAGAGTTCTTTTCAATGAGCCATGTCTCAATTTTTTATATTCAGCACTTTCGGAGATATGGAGGTGCTAAGTTTTTCGGTTCTTCCAAGATGGCGGCCGAACCATGTGACCGATGACGTCATCATTAACATATTTTATTCCCCATGGAGAGTTCTTTACAATGAGCTATGTCTCAATTTTTTCTATTCAGCACTTTTGGAGATATGGAGGTGCAAAGTTTTTCGGTTTTTCCAAGATGGCGGCCAAACCACGTGACTGATGACGTCATCATTAACATATTTTATTCCCCATGGAATATGGATTCTTTGCAATTCTTTGTTACACAACATTCTTTGCAATGAGCCATGTCTCAATTTTTTCTATTCAGCACTTTCGGAGATATGGAGGTGCAAAGTCTTTCGGTTTTTCCAAGAGGGCGGCGGAACCATGTGACCGATGACGTCATCATTAACATATTTTATTCCCCAATGGAGAGTTCTTTACAATGAGCCATGTCAATTTTTTCAATTCAGCACTTTCGGAGATATGGAGGTGCAAAGTTTTTCGGTTTTTCCAAGATGGCGGCCGAACCACGTGACCTATGACGTCATCATTAACATATTTTATTCCCCATGGAGTTCTTTACAATGAGCCATGTCTCAATTTTTTCTATTCAGCACTTTCGGAGATATGGAGGTGCAAAGTTTTTCGATTTTTCCAAGATGGCGGCCGAACCACGTGGCCGATGACGTCATCAATTGGGCACAGTCTATTCCAGGGCAAGACAAAGACGTGTGCAAAGTTTGGCCATTCTACGTGCAACGGTGTCGACGTAGTGCTGCAAACAGACAGACAGACAGACAGATGAAAAATCGGTCAGAGACCGAGGACTTGCCGGAATTTACTTTTTTATCGGCCATTTAGGACAAATATGGCGGCCGAACCACGTGACCGATGACGTCATCATTAACATATTTTATTCCCCATGGAGAGTTCTTTACAATGAGCCATGTCTCAATTATTTCTATTCAGCACTTTTGGAGATATGGAGGTGCTACGTTTTTCGGTTTTTCCAAGATGGCGGCCGAACCACGTGACCTATGACGTCATCATTAACATATTTTATTCCCCATGGAGAGTTCTTTACAATGAGTCATGTCTCAATTTTTTCTATTCTGTACTTTCAGAGATATGGAGGTGCAAATTTTTGCCGTTTTTCCAAGATGGCGGCCGAACCACGTGACTGATGACGTCATCATTAACATATTTTATTCCCCATGAAGAGTTCTTTACAATGAGCCATGTCTCAATTTTTTCTGTTCAGTACTTTCGGAGAACTAGAGGTGCAAAATTTTTCGGTTTTTCCAAGATGGCGGCCGAACCACGTGACCGATGACGTCATCAATTGGGCACAGTCTATTCCGGTGCAAGACCAATATGTGTGCAAAGTTTGGCGATTCTACGTGCAACGTTGCAGACGTAGTGCTGCAAACAGACAGACAGACAAACAGACAGACAGACAGATGAAAAATCGGTCAGAGACCGAGGACTTGCCGGAATTTACTTTTTTATCGGCCATTTAGGACAAATATGGCGACTGAACCACGTGACCGATGACGTCATCATTAACATATTTTATTCCCCATGGAGAGGTCTTTACAATGAGCCATGTCTCAATTTTTTCTGTTCAGCAATTTTGGAGATATAGTGGTGCAAAGTTTTGCCGTTTTTCCAAGATGGCGGCCGACCACGTGACATATGACATCATTAACATATTTTATTCCCCATGGAGAGTTTTTTACAATGAGCCATGTCTCAATTTTTTCTGTTCAGCACTTTTGGAGATTTCGTAGTGCAAAGTTTTGCCGTTTTTCCAAGATGGCGGCCGACCACGTGACTGATGACGTCATCATTAACATATTTTATTCCCCATGTGGAGTTCTTTACAATGAGCCATGTCTCAATTTTTTCTGTTCAGCACTTTTGGCGATATAGTGGTGCAAAGTTTTGCCGTTTTTCCAAGATGGCGGCCGACCACGTGACATATGACGTCATCATTAACATATTTTATTCCCCATGGAGAGTTCTTTACAATGAGCCATGTCTCAATTTTTTCTGTTCAGCACTTTTGGAGATATCGTGGCGCAACGTTTTGCCGTTTTTCCAAGATGGCGACCGAACCACGTGACTGATGACGTCATCATTTACATATTTTATTCCACATGGAGAGTTCTTTACAATGAGCCATATCTCAATTTTTTCTGTTCAGTACTTTCGGAGATATAGAGGTGCAACGTTTTTTGGTTTTTCCAAGATGGCGGCCGAACCACGTCACCGATTACGTCATCAATTGGGCACAGTCTATTCCAGGGCAAGACCAATATGTGTGTAAAGTTTGGCGATTCTACGTGCAACGGTGTAGACGCAGTGCTGCAAACAGACAGACAGACAGACAAACAGACAAACAGACAAATGAAAAATCGGTCAGAGACCGAGGACTTGCCGGAATGTACTTTTTTATCGGCCATTTAGGACAAATATGGCGGCCGAACCACGTGACCGATGACGTCATCATTAACATATTTTATTCCCCATTGAGAGTTCTTTACAATGAGCCATACCTCAATTTTTTCTATTCAGGACTTTTGGAGATGTGGAGGTGCAGAGTTTTTCGGTTTTTCCAAGATGGCGGCCGAACCACGTGACCGATGACATAATCATTAACATATTTTATTCCCCATGGAGAGTTCTTTACAATGAGCCATGTCTCAATTTTTTCTATTCAGCACTTTCGGAGATATGGAGGTGCTAAGTTTTTCGGTTTTTCCAAGATGGCGGCCGACCACGTGACTGATGACGTCATCATTAACATATTTTATTCCCCATGGAGAGTTCTTTACAATGAGCCATGTCTCAATTTTTTCTGTTCAGCACTTTTGGAGATATAGTGGTGCAAATTTTTGCCGTTTTTCCAAGATGGCGGCCGACCACGTGACATATGACGTCATCATTAACATATTTTATTCCCCATGGAGAGTTCTTTACAATGAGCCATGTCTCAATTTTTTCTGTTCAGCACTTTTGGAGATATGGAGGTGCAAAGTTTTGCCGTTTTTCCAAGATGGCGGCCGACCACGTGACATATGACATCATCATTAACATATTTTATTCCCCATGGAGAGTTCTTTACATTGAGCCATGTCTCAATTTTTTCTGTTCAGCACTTTTGGAGATTTAGTGGTGCAAAGTTTTGCCGTTTTTCCAAGATGGCAGCCGACCACGTGACTGATGACATCATCATTAACATATTTTATTCCCCATGGGGAGTTCTTTACAATGAGTCATGTCTCAATTTTTTCTGTTCAGCACTTTTGGAGATATGGAGGTGCTAAGTTTTTCGTTTTTTCCAAGATGGCGGCCGACCACGTGCCTGATGACGTCATCATTAACATATTTTATTCCCCATGGAGAGTTCTTTACAATGAGCCATGTCTCAATTTTTTCTGTTCAGCACTTTTGGAGATATAGTGGTGCAAATTTTTGCCGTTTTTCCAAGATGGCGGCCGACCACGTGACATATGACGTCATCATTAACATATTTTATTCCCCATGGAGAGTTCTTTACAATGAGCCATGTCTCAATTTTATCTGTACAGTACTTTCGGAGATATAGAGGTGCAAAGTTTTTCGGTTTTTCCAAGATGGCGGCAGAACCACGTCACCGATGACGTCATCAATTGGGCACAGTCTATTCCAGGGCAAGACCAATATGTGTGCAAAGTTTGGCGATTCTCCGTGCAACGGTGTAGACGCAGTGCTGCAAACAGACAGACAGACAGATGAAAAATCGGTCAGAGACCGAGGACTTGCCGGAATGTACTTTTTTATCGACCATTTAGGATAAATATGGCGGCCGAACCACGTGACCGATGAGGTCATCATTAACATATTTTATTCCCCATGGAGAGTTCTTTACAATGAGCCATGTCTCAATTTTTTCTATTCAGGACTTTTGGAGATGTGGAGGTGCAAAGTTTTTCGGTTTTTCCAAGACGGCGACCGAACCACGTGACCGATGACGTCATCATTAACATATTTTATTCCCCATGGAGAGTTCTTTACAATGAGCCATGTCTCAATTTTTTCTATTCAGCACTTTCGGAGATATGGAGGTGCTAGTTTATTCGGTTTTTCCAAGATGGCGGCCGAATCACGTGACCGATGACGTCATCATTAACATATTTTATTCCCCATGGAGAGTTCTTTACAATGAGCCATGTCTCAATTTTTTCCATACAGCACTTTTGGAGATATCGAGGTGCAAGGTTTTTTGTTTTTTCCAAGATGGCGGCTGAACCACGTGACCGATGACGTCATCATTAACATATTTTATTCCCCATGGAGCATTCTTTACAATGAGCCATGTCTCAATTTTTTCTATTCAGCACTTTTGGACACATACAGGTGCTAGTTTTTTCGGTTTTTCCAAGATGGCGGCCGAACCACGTGACATATGACGTCATCATTAACATATTTTATTCCCCATGGAGAGTTCTTTACAATGAGCCATGTCTCAATTTTTTCTATTCAGCACTTTTGGACACATACAGGTGCTAGTTTTTTCGGTTTTTCCAAGATGGCGGCCGAACCACGTGACATATGACGTCATCATTAACATATTTTATTCCCCATGGAGAGTTCTTTACAATGAGCCATGTCTCAATTTTATCTGTACAGTACTTTCGGAGATATAGAGGTGCAAAGTTTTTCGGTTTTTCCAAGATGGCGGCAGAACCACGTCACCGATGACGTCATCAATTGGGCACAGTCTATTCCAGGGCAAGACCAATATGTGTGCAAAGTTTGGCGATTCTCCGTGCAACGGTGTAGACGCAGTGCTGCAAACAGACAGACAGACAGATGAAAAATCGGTCAGAGACCGAGGACTTGCCGGAATGTACTTTTTTATCGACCATTTAGGATAAATATGGCGGCCGAACCACGTGACCGATGAGGTCATCATTAACATATTTTATTCCCCATGGAGAGTTCTTTACAATGAGCCATGTCTCAATTTTTTCTATTCAGGACTTTTGGAGATGTGGAGGTGCAAAGTTTTTCGGTTTTTCCAAGACGGCGACCGAACCACGTGACCGATGACGTCATCATTAACATATTTTATTCCCCATGGAGAGTTCTTTACAATGAGCCATGTCTCAATTTTTTCTATTCAGCACTTTCGGAGATATGGAGGTGCTAGTTTATTCGGTTTTTCCAAGATGGCGGCCGAATCACGTGACCGATGACGTCATCATTAACATATTTTATTCCCCATGGAGAGTTCTTTACAATGAGCCATGTCTCAATTTTTTCCATACAGCACTTTTGGAGATATCGAGGTGCAAGGTTTTTTGTTTTTTCCAAGATGGCGGCTGAACCACGTGACCGATGACGTCATCATTAACATATTTTATTCCCCATGGAGCATTCTTTACAATGAGCCATGTCTCAATTTTTTCTATTCAGCACTTTTGGACACATACAGGTGCTAGTTTTTTCGGTTTTTCCAAGATGGCGGCCGAACCACGTGACATATGACGTCATCATTAACATATTTTATTCCCCATGGAGAGTTCTTTACAATGAGCCATGTCTCAATTTTTTCTGTTCAGTACTTTCGGAGATATAGAGGTGCAACGTTTTTCGGTTTTTCCAAGATGGCGACCGAACCACGTGACTGATGACGTCATCATTTACATATTTTATTCCCCATGGAGAGTTCTTTACAATGAGCCATGTCTCAATTTTTTCTGTTCAGTACTTTCGGAGATATAGAGGTGCAATGTTTTTCGGTTTTTCCAAGATGGCGGCCGAACCACGTCACCGATGACGTCATCAATTGGGCACAGTCTATTCCAGGGCAAGACCAATATGTGTGCAAAGTTTGGCGATTCTACGTGCAACGGTGTAGACGCAGTGCTGCAAACAGACAGACAGACAGACAAACAGACAGACAAATGAAAAATCGGTCAGAGACCGAGGACTTGCCGGAATGTACTTTTTTATCGGCCATTTAGGACAAATATGGCGGCCGAACCACGTGACCGATGACGTCATCATTAACATATTTTATTCCCCATGGAGAGTTCTTTACAATGAGCCATGTCTCAATTTTTTCCACTCTGCACTTTTGGAGATATAGTGGTGCAAAGTTTTCCCGTTTTTCCAAGATGGCGGCCGAACCACGTGACCGATGGCATCATCATTAACATATTTTATTGCCCATGGAGAGTTCTTTACAATGAGCCATGTCTCAATTTTTTCTATTCAGCACTTTCAGAGAAATGGAGGTGCAAAATTTTTCGGTTTTTCCAAGATGGCGGCCGAACCACGTGACATATGACGTCATCATTAACATATTTTATTCCCCATGGAGAGTTCTTTACAATGAGCAATGTCTCAATTTTTTCTGTTCAGCACTTTTGGAGATATAGTGGTGCAAAGTTTTGCCGTTTTTCCAAGATGGCGGCCGACCACGTGACATATGACGTCATCATTAACATATTTTATTCCCCATGGAGCGTTCTTTACAATGAGCCATGTCTCAATTTTTTCTGTTCAGCACTTTTGGAGATATCGTGGTGAAAAGTTTTGCCGTTTTTCCAAGATGGCGGCCGACCACGTGACTGATGACGTCATCATTAACAGATTTTATTCCCCATGGAGAGTTCTTTACAATGAGCCATGTCTCAATTTTTTCTGTTCAGGACTTTTGGAGATATGGAGGTGCAAAATATTTCGGTTTTTCCAAGATGGCGGCCGAACCACGTGACCGATGACGTCATCATTTGGGCACAGTATATTAGAGGGCAAGACAAATACGTGTGCAAAGTTTGGTGATTCTACGTGCAACGGTGTAGACGTAGTGCTGCAAACAGACAAACAGACAAACAGACAAACAGACAAACAGACAAATGAAAAATCGGTCAGAGACCGAGGACTTGCCGGAATGTACTCTTTTATCGGCCATTTAAGACAAATATGGCGTCCGAACCACGTGATAGATGACGTCATCATTAACATATATTATTCCCCATGGAGAGTTCTTCACAAAGAGCCATGTCTCAACTTTTTCTATTCAGCACTTTTGGAGATATGGAGGTGCTACGTTTTTCGGTTTTTCCAAGATGGCAGCCGAACCACGTGACCTATGATGTCATCATTAACATATTTTATTCCCCATGGAGAGTTCTTTACAATGAGCCATGTCTCAATTTTTTCTATTCAGCACTTTCAGAGATATGGAGGTGCACAATTTTTCGGTTTTTCCAAGATGGCGGCCGAACCACGTGACATATGACGTCATCATTAACATATTTTATTCCCCATTGAGAGTTCTTTACAATGAGCCATGTCTCAATTTTTTCCATTCTGCACTTTTGGAGATATAGTGGTGCAAAGTTTTCCCATTTTTCCAAGATGGCGGCCGAACCACGTGACCGATGGCGTCATCATTAACATATTTTATTCCCCATGGAGAGTTCTTTACAATGAGCCATGTCTCAATTTTTTCTGTTCAGCACTTTTGGAGATTTTGTGGTGCAAAGTTTTGCCGTTTTTCCAAGATGGCGGCCGACCACGTGACTGATGACGTCATCATTAACATATTTTATTCCCCATGGAGAGTTCTTTACAATGAGCCATGTCTCAATTATTCTGTTCAGCACTTTTGGAGATATAGTGGTGCAAAGTTTTGCCGTTTTTCCAAGATGGCGGCCGACCACGTGACATATGACGTCATCATTAACATATTTTATTCCCCATGGAGAGTTCTTTCCAATGAGCCATGTCTCAATTTTTTCTGTTCAGCACTTTTGGAGATATAGTGGCGCAACGATTTGCCGTTTTTCCAAGATGGCGACCGAACCACGTGACTGATGACGTCATCATTTACATATTTTATTCCCCATGGAGAGTTCTTTACAATGAGCCATGTCTCAATTTTTTCTGTTCAGCACTTTTGGAGATATAGTGGTGCAAATTTTTGCCGTTTTTCCAAGATGGCGGCCGACCACGTGACATATGACGTCATCATTAACATATTTTATTCCCCATGGAGAGTTCTTTACAATGAGCCATGTCTCAATTTTTTCTGTTCAGTACTTTCGGAGATATAGAGGTGCAAATTTATTCGGTTTTTCCAAGATGGCGGCCGAACCACGTCACTGATGACGTCATCATTGAGGCACAGTATATTAGAGGGCAAGACCATTATGTGTGCAAAGTTTGGCGATTCTCCGTGCAACGGTGTAGACGCAGTGCTGCAAACAGACAAACAGACAGACAAACAGACAGACAAACAGACAGACAGACAAACAAACGAACAGATCAACATACTTGCCGGAAAATTTTTCCGGCAAGTAATGAAAAATCGGTCAGAGACCGAGGACTTGCCGGAATGTACTTTTTTATCGGCCATTTAGGACAAATATGGAGGCCGAACCACGTGACCGATGACGTCATCATTAACATATTTTATTCCCCATGGAGAGTTCTTTACAATGAGCCATGCCTCAATTTTTCTATTCAGGACTTTTGGAGATGTGGAGGTGCAGAGTTTTTCGGTTTTTCCAAGATGGCGGCCGAACCACGTGACCAATGACATCATCATTAACATATTGTATTCCCCATGGAGAGTTCTTTACAATGAGCCATGTCTCAATTTTTTCTATTCAGCACTTTCGGAGATATGGAGGTGCTAGGTTTTTCGGTTTTTCCAAGATGGCGGCCGACCACGTGACTGATGACGTCATCATTAACATATTTTATTCCCCATGGAGAGTTCTTTACAATGAGCCATGTCTCAATTTTTTCTGTTCAGCACTTTTGGAGATATAGTGGTGCAAAGTTTGGCCGTTTTTCCAAGATGGCGGCCGACCACGTGACCGATGGCATCATCATTAACATATTTTATTCCCCATGGAGAGTTCTTTACAATGAGCCATGTCTCAATTTTTTCTATTCAGCACATTCAGAGATATGGAGGTGCAAAATTTTTCGGTTTTTCCAAGATGGCGGCCGAACCACCTGACATATGACGTCATCATTAACAAATTTTATTCCCCATGGAGACTTCTTTACAATGAGCCATGTCTCAATTTTTTCTGTTCAGCACTTTTGGAGATTTCGTGGTGCAAAGTTTTGCCGTTTTTCCAAGATGGCGGCCGACCACGTGACTGATGATGTCATCATTAACATATTTTATTCCCCATCGAGAGTTCTTTACAATGAGCCATGTCTCAATTTTTTCTGTTCAGCACTTTTGGAGATTTCGTGGTGCAAAGTTTTGCCGTTTTTCCAAGATGGCGGCCGACCACGTGACTGATGATGTCATCATTAACATATTTTATTCCCCATGGAGAGTTCTTTACAATGAGCCATGTCTCAATTTTTTCTGTTCAGTACTTTCGGAGATATAGAAGTGCAAAGTTTTTCGGTTTTTCCAAGATGGCGGCCGAACCACGTCACCGATGACGTCATCAATTGGGCACAGTCTATTCCAGGGCAAGACCAATATGTGTGCAAAGTTTGGCGATTCTACGTGCAACGGTGTAGACGCAGTGCTGCAAACAGACAGACAAACAGACAGACAGACAGACAGACAGACAAACGAACAGATCAACATACTTGCCGGAAAAATTTTTCCGGCAAGTAATGAAAAATCGGTCAGAGACCGAGGACTTGCCGGAATGTACTTTTTTATTGGCCATTTAGGACAAATATGGCGGCCGAACCACGTGACCGATGATGTCATCATTAACATAGTTTATTCCCCATGGAGAGTTGTTTACAATGAGCCATGTCTCAATTTTTTCTATTCAGGACTTTTGGAGATGTGGAATTGCAAAGTTTTTCGGTTTTTCCAAGATGGCGGGCGAACCACGTGACAGATGACGTCATCATTAACATATTTTATTCCACATGGAGAGTTCTTTACAATGAGCCATGTCTCAATTTTTTCTGTTCAGCACTTTTGGAGCTTTCGTGGTACAAAGTTTTGCCGTTTTTCCAAGATGGCGGCCGAACCACGTGACATATGACGTCATCATTAACATATTTTATTCCCCATGGAGAGTTCTTTACAATGAGCCATGTCTCAATTTTTTCTGTTCAGCACTTTTGGAGATATAGTGGTGCAAAGTTTTGCCGTTTTTCCAAGATGGCGGCCGACCACGTGACTGATGACGTCATCATTAACATATCTTATTCCCCATGGAGTTCTTTACAATGAGCCGTGTCTCAATTTTTTCTATTCAGCACATTCAGAGATATGGAGGTACAAAATTTTTCGGTTCTTCCAAGATGGCGGCCGAACCACGTGACATATGACGTCATCATTAACAAATTTTATTCCCCATGGAGAGTTCTTTACAATGAGCCATGTCTCAATTTTTTCTATTCAGTACTTTCAGAGATATGGAGGTGCAAAGTTTTGCCGTTTTTCCAAGATGGCGGCCGACCACGTGACTGATGACGTCATCATTAACATCTTCTATTCCCCATGGAGAGTTCTTTACAATGAGCCATGTCTCAATTTTTTCTGTTCAGCACTTTTGGAGATTTCGTGGTGCAAAGTTTTGCCGTTTTTCCAAGATGGCGGCCGACCACGTGACATATGACGTCATCATTAACATATTTTATTCCCCATGGAGAGTTCTTTACAATGAGCCATGTCTCAATTTTTTCTGTTCAGCACTTTTGGAGATATAGTGGCGCAACGTTTTGCCGTTTTTCCAAGATGGCGACCGAACCACGTGACTGATGACGTCATCATTTACATATTTTATTCCCCATGGAGAGTTCTTTACAATGAGCCATGTCTCAATTTTTTCTGTTCAGCACTTTTGGAGATATAGTGGTGCAAATTTTTGCCGTTTTTCCAAGATGGCGGCCGACCACGTGACATATGACGTCATCATTAACATATTTTATTCCCCATGGAGAGTTCTTTACAATGAGCCATGTCTCAATTTTTTCTGTTCAGTACTTTCGGAGATATAGAGGTGCAAATTTATTCGGTTTTTCCAAGATGGCGGCCGAACCACGTCACCGATGACGTCATCATTGAGGCACAGTATATTAGAGGGCAAGACCATTATGTGTGCAAAGTTTGGCGATTCTCCGTGCAACGGTGTAGACGCAGTGCTGCAAACAGACAAACAGACAGACAAACAGACAGACAAACAGACAGACAGACAAACAAACGAACAGATCAACATACTTGCCGGAAATTTTTTCCGGCAAGTAACAAACGAACAGATCAACATACTTGCCGGAATCTTTTCCGGCAAGTAACAAACGAACAGATCAACATACTTGCCGGAATCTTTTCCGGCAAGTAACAAACAGACAAACAGATGAAAAATCGGTCAGAGACCGAGGACTTGCCGGAATGTACTTTTTATCGGCCATTTAGAACAAATATGGCGGCCGAACCACGTGACCGATGATATCATCATTAACATATTTTATTCCCCATGGAGAGTTCTTTACAATGAGCCATGTCTCAATTTTTTCTGTTCAGCACTTTTGGAGATATAGTGGTGCAAAGTTTTGCCGTTTTTCCAAGATGGCGGCCGACCACGTGACATATGACATCATCATTAACATATTTTATTCCCCATGGAGAGTTCTTTACAATGAGCCATGTCTCAATTTTTTCTGTTCAGCACTTTTGGAGATTTCGTGGTGCAAAGTTTTGCCGTTTTTCCAAGATGGCGGCCGACCACGTGACATATGACGTCATCATTAACATATTTTATTCCCCATGGAGAGTTCTTTACAATGAGCCATGTCTCAATTTTTTCTGTTCAGTACTTTCGGAGATATAGAGGTGCAAAGTTTTTCGGTTTTTCCAAGATGGCGGCCGAACCACGTCACCGATGACGTCATCAATTGGGCACAGTCTATTCCAGGGCAAGACCAATAAGTGTGCAAAGTTTGGCAATTCTACGTGCAACGGTGTAGACGCAGTGCTGCAAACAGACAGACAGACAGACAAACAGACAAACAGACAGACAAACAGACAAACGAACAGATCAACATACTTGCCGGAAAAAATTTTCCGGCAAGTAATGAAAAATCGGTCAGAGACCTAGGACTTGCCGGAATGTACTTTTTTATCGGCCATTTTGGACAAATATGGCGGTCGAAACACGTGAACGATGACGTCATCAGTAACATATTTTATTCCCCATGGAGAGTTCTTTACAATGAGCCATGTCTCAATTTTTTCTATTCCGCACTTTTGGAGATATGGTGGTGCAACGTTTTGCCGTTTTTCCAAGATGGCGGCCGAAACACGTGAACGATGACAGCATCATTAACATATTTTATTCCCCATGGAGAGTTCTTTCCAATGAGCCATGTCTCAATTTTTTCTATTCAGCACTTTTGGAGATATGGTGGTGCAACGTTTTGCCGTTTTTCCAAAATGGCGGCCGAAGCACGTGACTGATGACGTCATCATTAACATATTTTATTCCCCATGGAGAGTTCTTTCCAATGAGCCATGTCTCAATTTTTTCTATTCAGCACTTCCGGAGATATGGAGGTGCAACGTTTTTCGGTTTTTCCAAGATGGCGGCCGAAACACGTGACCAATGACGTCATCATTAACATATTTTATTCCCCATGGAGAGTTCTTTCCAATGAGCCATGTCTCAATTTTTTCTATTCAGCACTTCCGGAGATATCGAGGTGCAAAGTTTTTCCAAGATGGCGGCCGAACCACGTGACCGATGACGTCATCATTAACATATTTTATTCCCCATGGAGAGTTCTTTACAATGAGCCATGTCTCAATTTTTTCTGTTCAGCACTTTTGGAGATATAGTGGTGCAAATTTTTGCCGTTTTTCCAAGATGGCGGCCGACCACGTGACATATGACGTCATCATTAACATATTTTATTCCCCATGGAGAGTTCTTTCCAATGAGCCATGTCTCAATTTTTTCTGTTCAGCACTTTTGGAGATATAGTGGAGCAAAGTTTTTCCGTTTTTCCAAGACGGCGGCCGACCACGTGACATATGACGTCATCATTAACATATTTTATTCCCCATGGAGAGTTCTTTACAATGAGCCATGTCTCAATTTTTTCTGTTCAGCACTTTTGGAGATATAGTGGTGCAAATCTTTGCCGTTTTTCCAAGATGGCGGCCGACCACGTGACTGATGATGTCATCATTAACACATTTTATTCCCCATGGAGAGTTCTTCACAATGAGCCATGTCTCAATTTTTTCTGTTCAGTACTTTCAGAGATATAGCGGTGCAAATTTTTTCGGTTTTTCCAAGATGGCGGCCGAACCACGACACCGATGACGTCATCAATTGGGCACAGTCTATTCCAGGGCAAGACCAATATGTGTGCAAAGTTTGGCGATTCTCCATGCAACGGTGTAGACGCAGTGCTGCAAACAGACAGACAGACAGACAGACAAACAGACAGACAGACAAACAGACAAACGAACAGATCAACATACTTGCCGGAAAAATTTTTCCAGCAAGTAACAAACGAACAGATCAACATACTTGCCGGAATTTTTTCTGGCAAGTAACAAACAAGACAAACAGACAGACAGACAGACAGATGAAAAATCACTCATAGAACGACACTTGGCAAAACAGAACAAAGTAGAATGGCACTCGGCAGAGAGCATACCTCCGCCAGGTGAACACTTTACGTTTTGTATCACAGAGTAGACCAGAAAATCACAATACAGACTCACATTTAATCAAAATCATCCGTCAATAACTTTTTGAGATATCCTGCTTTGTATCGTTTTTGGCCCTATCTCCCAATGGTGAAGAATCACTTTAAAAATCATACTAGCCGGATCCGGATCTTCACCAAAATTGAATCGATTCTTCCTTGTCACACACAACCTGTCGAACAAGTTTCGTCCAAATCCGTCCATAACGTTTTGAGATATCTTGCTATATGTTGGTTTTATCCCTATTACTCAATGGTAAAGAATGACTAAAAAAATTAAATAATTCTCATATCCGAATCCATATTCAGATCTTCACCAAAATAGATTCGATTCTTCCTTGTCACACACAACCGGTCCACCAAGTTTCGTCCAAACCCATCCATAACGTTTTGAGATATCTTGCTATATGTTGGTTTTATCCCTATTACTCAATGGTAAAGAATCACTAAAAAAATTAAATAATTCTCATATCCGAATCCATATTCCGATCTTCACCAAAATCGAATTGAATCGTCCTTGTCAGACTCCTAACCGGTCCACCAAGTTTCGTCCAAATCCGTCCATAACTTTTTGAGATATTCTGCTATGTATCGGTTTTGGCCCTATCTCCCAATAGTGAAGAATCACTAAAAAAATTAAATAACTCTCATATCCGAATCCATATTCAGATCTTCACCAAAATCGAATCGATTCTTCCTTGTGTCACACACAACCTGTCCACAAAGTTTCGTTCAAATCCGTCCATAACGTTTTGAGATATTCTGCTATGTATCGTTTTTGGCTCCATCTCCCAATAGCGAAGAATCACTAAAGAAATTAAATAATTCTCATATCTGAATCCATATTCAGATCTTCACCAAAATTGAAACGATTCTTCCTTGTCAGACACCCAACCTCTCCACAAAGTTTCGTCCAAATCCGTCCACAACTTTTTGAGATATCCTGCTATGTACCGTTTTTGGCCCTCCCTCCCAATGGTGAAGAATCACTTAAAATTTCTAGTAGCCGGATCCGAATCCGGATCTTCACCAAACTAATCATTTCGTCGGCGTCACATACGCTACATCTCTGCCAAATTTCGTCCGAATCCGCCCACAACTTTTTGAGATATTTTGTTCACAAACAAACGGACAGACAAGACAGACAGAAAGGGGTGAAAACATAACCTTCATCCACCTTTGATGTCGGAGGTAACAATAAATGGGTAGTCGGTAGGGCGCAGCACACCTCCACCTCCACCAGGCTGAAGTTTGTTTTGTATCTCCCACTGATCGGCCGGATCTGGAGTCGGAACTAAACCAAAATCGAACCGGTTTGTTGTCACATCGACAACGTGTCCACCAAGGTTCGTCCACAACTTTTTGAAACATCTTGTTCACAAACAGACAGACGGAGAAGTAAACATATAACGTCCATCTATGTATGTACCTTCGGTGGTGCAGGTAATAAATATATAATATTATATACCGCATGAGTAAAGAGAACCTAAAGGTAAAATTCAATGAGCTCATCCTATTCGTGTGTTGCATTGGGGGAACATTTGGAACATTCGGATGAAATAATGAACACGAAAAAATGTAAATAAAAGTCCACACACAGCATTAAAACACTTATCCTTATAGTTATAGTTATAAAGGGAAAAGGGAACACGATAACCGTGTCACGGATCCATATTAAATGTGACGAAGTGGAGGAGAAAGAGAGTAAAGAGGACGAAAGATGCCGTGCAGGTTATAACGTTGTGGAGAAGGAGACGATCGAGGAGTTACTGAAAGATAAAAACACCAAGGAACAGGCAGGTGTCATGGAGGAAGAGGAACAAGCGGCGTCACGGGCGAGGGGTGGAGAGGGGAAACGAGGAAGGAGGAAGAGGAGGCGAGAAAGTGGCGCAGAGGGGTTCGTACGCGACCTGAGAGACAATGCCGCACGGGGAGGTGGACACCGAACCCGAACCTGAACCCGAACCTGAACCTGAACCTGAACCTGAACCTGAACCTGAACTCGATGCCGGAGCCGCACAGCGACCTTTGGGAACCAGAGGGCTCGACCCGGCGGCCTTCGCGGCTCTTTTCGACGCTGATGGTCGTTTGGTCCACGAGTCCCTCTTCCGGCAGCTCATCTTTCGAGGTGTGCGTTTTGATAACATCTGAAAGTACGTAGTTATACTAACTTGTTAACATACTGGTCGTTAGTTATCATGAACGCTTATACTTATAGGTTGCTAACACTTATTTAATGACGAGTACCTGCACATAATGGTCCGCAATGTCGATGCACATGTTGCGGTTGGAAGGACCTGATTAACCCTTGTGTGTGTGTATATATATATATATATATGTACGAGCTGCGCTCGCCTCACCAAGCGTCGATACTGAGGAACAGGCTTATTTTAGCTGAGGATAATGACTGTACCTGAGTTGCTGTGTTGTCATGATTTACACCAATCATAATACAAACAATTATTTTGCACAAATTTATTTGTAGTGTTTGTGAAATCACATTTTTATGAGAAATTTAGGTTGAAAAAATATATATAATTCAAAAAACAACCCCTCAGCACATACATGATACATACGGGAGGGGTAGGTGCAGCCTGGAAGTTTGGGACGTTACCTCACCACCATGAAATTCAAAACACCTCACCACCACGTAATTCAAAACACCCACCTCACCACCAAGTAATTCAAAACACCTCACCACCAAGTAATTCAAAACACCTCACCACCACAAAGTTTAAAACACCTCAGCACCACGTAATTCAAAACACCTCACCACCACGTAATTCAAAACACCTCACCAACACGTAATTCAAAAATACCTCACCACCAAGTAATTCAAAACACCTCACCACCAAGTAATTCAAAACACTTCACCACCAAGTAATTCAAAACACCTCACCACCAAGTAATTCAAAACACCTCACCACCACGTAATTCAAAACACCTCACCACCATGTAATTCAAAACACCTCACCACCACGTAATTCAAAACACCTCACCACCACGTCATTCAAAACCCCTCACCACCATGTAATTTGAAACACCTCACCACCAAGTAATTCCAAACACCTCACCACCAAGTAATTCAAAACACCTCACCAATACGTAATTCAAAATACCTCACCACCAAGTAATTCAAAACACCTCACCACCAAGTAATTCAAAACACTTCACCACCAAGTAATTCAAAACACCTCACCACCAAGTAATTCAAAACACCTCACCACCAAGTAATTCAAAACACCTCACCACCAAGTAATTCAAAACACTTCACCACCAAGTAATTCAAAACACCTCACCAACAAGTAATTGAAAACACTTCACCACCAAGTAATTCAAAACCCCTCACCACCATGTAATTCAAAACACCTCACCACCACATAATTCAAAGCACCTTACCACCATGTAATTGAAAACACCTCACCACCAGGTAATTCAAAACACCTCACCACCACATAATTCAAAGCACCTTACCACCATGTAATTCAAAACACCTCACCACCAGGTAATTCAAAACCCCTCACCACCATATAATTCAAAACATCTCACCACCACCTAATTTAAAACACCTCACCACCACGTAATTTAAAACACCTCACCACCACGTCATTCAAAACCCCTCACCACCATGTAATTTGAAACACCTCACCACCAAGTAATTCAAAACACCTCACCACGAAGTAATTCAAAACACCTCACCACCAAGTAATTCAAAACGCTTCACCACCAAGTAATTCAAAACACCTCACCACCACATAATTCAAAACACCTCACCACCAAGTATTTCAAAACACTTCACCACCAAGTCATTCAAAACACCTCACCACCATGTAATTCAAAACACCTCACTAACACGTAATTCAAAACACCTCACCACCAAGTAATTCAAAACACCTCACCACCACATAATTCAAAACACCTCACCACCAAGTAATTCAAAACACCTCACCACCATGTAATTCAAAACACCTCACTAACACGTAATTCAAAACACCTCACCACCAAGTAATTCAAAACACCTCACCACCACGTAATTGAAAACACCTCACCACCATGTAATTCAAAACCCCTCACCACCACATAATTCAAAACACCTCACCACCTAGTAATTCAAAACACCTCACCACCAAGTAATTCAAAACACCTCACCACCATCTAATTCAATACACCTCACCACCATATAATTCAAAATGCCTCACCACCACGTAATTAAAAACACTATTTTCTCAATAAATAGATTGAGCCCCAGTATCAATCTGGCATCCCTACTTTGTACCATCACTATGGCAACTAATAAGCCCCAGTATCAATCTGGCATCCCTACTTTGTACCTTCACTATGGCAACTAATGAGCCCCAGTATCAATCTGGCATCCTTACTTTGTACCCTCTTTATGGCAACTAGCAAGCCCCAGTATCAATCTGGCATCCCTACTTTGTACCCTCTTTATGGCAACTAGCAAGCCCCAGTATCAATCTGGCATCCCTACTTTGTACCGTCACTATGGCAACTAACGAGTCCCAGTATCAATCTGGCATCCCTACTTTGTACCCTCTTTATGGCAACTCGCGAGCCCCAGTATCAATCTAGCTTCCCTACTTTGTACCCTCTTTATGGCAACTGGCGAGCCCCAGTATCAATCTGGTATCTCTACTTTGTACCCTGTTTATGGCAACTAGCGAGCCCCAGTATCAATCTGGTATCTCTACTTTGTACCCTGTTTATGGCAACTAGCGAGCCCCAGTATCAATCTGGTATCTCTACTTTGTACCTTGTTTATGGCAACTAGCGAGCCCCAGTGTCAATCTGGCATCCCTACTTTGTACCCTGTTTATGGCAACTAGCGAGCCCCAGTATCAATCTGGCATCCCTACTTTGTACCCTCTTTATGGCAACTAGCGAGCCCCAGTATCAATCTGGCATCCCTACTTTGTACGCTGTTTATGGCAACTAGGGAGCCCTAGTATCAATCTGGCATCCCGACTTTGTACCCTCTTTATGGCAACTAGCGAGCCCCAGTATCAATCTGGTATCTCTACTTTGTACCCTGTTTATGGCAACTAGCGAGCCCCAGTATCAATCTGGTATCTCTACTTTGTACCCTCTTTATGGCAACTAGCGAGCCCCAGTATCAATCTGGTATCTCTACTTTGTACCCTGTTTATGGCAACTAGCGAGCCCCAGTATCAATCTGGTATCTCTACTTTGTACCCTGTTTATGGCAACTAGCGAGCCCCAGTGTCAATCTGGCATCCCTACTTTGTACCCTGTTTATGGCAACTAGCGAGCCCCAGTATCAATCTGGCATCCCTACTTTGTACCCTCTTTATGGCAACTAGCGAGCCCCAGTATCAATCTGGCATCCCTACTTTGTACGCTGTTTATGGCAACTAGGGAGCCCTAGTATCAATCTGGCATCCCGACTTTGTACCCTCTTTATGGCAACTAGCGAGCCCCAGTATCAATCTGGTATCTCTACTTTGTACCCTGTTTATGGCAACTAGCGAGCCCCAGTGTCAATCTGGCATCCCTACTTTGTACCCTGTTTATGGCAACTAGCGAGCCCCAGTATCAATCTGGCATCCCTACTTTGTACCCTCTTTATGGCAACTAGCGAGCCCCAGTATCAATCTGGCATCCCTACTTTGTACCCTCTTTATGGCAACTAGCGAGCCCCAGTATCAATCTGGCATCCCTACTTTGTACCCTCTTTATGGCAACTAGCGAGCCCCAGTATCAATCTGGCATCCCTACTTTGTACGCTGTTTATGGCAACTAGGGAGCCCTAGTATCAATCTGGCATCCCGACTTTGTACCCTCTTTATGGCAACAAGCGAGCCCCAGTATCAATCTGGCATCTCTACTTTGTACCCTCTTTATGGCAACTAGCGAGCCCCAGTATCAATCTGGCATCTCTACTTTGTACCCTCTTTATGGCAACTAGCGAGCCCCAGTATCAATCTGGCATCCCTACTTTGTACCCTCTTTATGGCAACTCGCGAACCCCAGTGTCAATCTGGCATCCCTACTTTGTACCCTCTTTATGGCAACTAGCGAGCCCCAGTATCAATCTGGCATCCCTACTTTGTACCCTCTTTATGGCAACTAGCGAGCCCCAGTATCAATCTGGCATCCCTACTTTGTACCCTCTTTATGGCAACTAGCGAGCCCCAGTATCAATCTGGCATCCCTACTTTGTACCCTCTTTATGGCAACTGGCGAGCCCCAGTATCAATCTGGCATCCCTACTTTGTACCCTCTTTATGGCAACTAGCGAGCCCCAGTATAAATCTGGCATCCCTACTTTGTGTCCTCCCTCCCCCCCCCCCCCCCTCTATGGCCACTATACAGTTTGTCCTTGCTCAGACGTGGTGATCAAAGCTGTACCGGTACACAATATTCTCGACGAAGCCCTCACAAAATACTTATACAGTGTTAACACTACCTCTTTTGATTTATTAATTACTTCCCAACGAATAAAACCTAAAACTGTCTGGTTTCAGCTTTGCCTATACTGTATGTACCTGGCACTGTGCTGTCTGCTTAGTATGCTTACCCTACTCCCCTCCCCCATCACCCCAAATATATTACTACCCCCTGATCCTTCACCTGTGTAACATACTCCAAAACTCACCCTTGCATCATGTAATCTCTATTTTCATTATTATGACTCAACCTGAGCACCTTACATTTGTTTATTTTAATCAAACACTCAATCAATTTTGCTTTTTCATATACTTGGTAAGGCTGTGTGTACGATATTGTGGGTCATACACCTCCACCTACCTCTTTGCTGGTATTTCCCAGCTCCCCCGTGTGTCCCCTCCCACATCTTAATAATGTGGGGGAGCTGATGAATGACATGCTGCCTGGTATAGATTATTGTCTGTAGGTAAGTTGTGGTGTTATGACGTCCCTGCGTGACATTTATAAGCTTTTGATGGTGCTCATATCCTCTTCTCACCTTTGAAGTGCTTGCACAGTGCATTTTGAAATCCTCACAGATGAGCATGTGACAATTTTTTTTTTGGTATACACAGTTGAGGCTCATGGAAGAGCTAGTACACTGAACAGATGAGGACGTAACATGACGCAAAATAAACAGTAGAGAGAGGGAGGAAACACCAACGGCAATGTAGAAGGCCAATAGAGAGGGAAGCTTGGACAAACAATGGATGTGGGGAGGAATGGAGACAAGGGAAGATGCGTGGGGTGGAAAATATGGATACAGAAGGAATGGCAAATATAAGCTCGAAAGGAGGAAAAACTAGAAGGAAAAACTGGAAATTTGGAAGGAGGCGGGATTTTGGTGGTGTTAACGAGGGCAGAAAAGATCATGATTTTGAATTGGGATGGTGGTGAACACTGTCTTAAGACCTGGGCGGAAGAATGACATTAAAGATGATGTGGAAGTTGATTCCACAGGTGTGAAAAAAGAAGTATAAATGAGCGGAGGTGCAGTGATCCTGGGTTTAGGTAGTTTCACCATAAGGGGGTTGATGGCGGACATTGTGTGCCCTGTAGAAATCTGGGGGGAGGCGGGGAGGACAAAGGAAACAAGCGTTACGCCTAGGTCCCCCGTCGGTGAAGTGATGTGAGTTGACAAAGTGCAAGACGCAGGGCGGCCATCTTGGATTTTGACGTGGGTTGCACCCACACACCAAATTCGAATTCGGTCCTTCGCTTACGCACGCATGCATGCACGTACGCACGCATGCACGCACGGACGGACGGACGGACGGACACATGGACGGAGGGGGAAACCATAGTCCCCCTTTCGCTCCGCGGTGCGACGGGGACAATAAAGAGCAGAGGCTGCAAAAGCAGATAAGAGGTGGTAGAAGACAGAGAGACCACCGACCTGTTGGCAGTTGCGAAGTGATAGGCCCATAGACTCGGCTTCATCGCGAGTAATCCCAATGATCTCGAAAGTCTTGGTTTCCACGGAATCAAGCTGAGCAATATGTGAGGCAAAGGTGCCAGTCCAGAGGGGAGAGAAGTACTCCATGAAGCCCCGGATAGAGCCTTGTAGGTGGATAGGAGCTCAGGTGTACCAAGGAAGAACTTTACATGACAGAGAATGCCCAGTCAGCGTCTGGCTTTGGAGAATGAATGAATGAATGAATGAATGAATGTGGCTTGCCCAAGAGAGATCACGGCTGAGAGTGAGACCCAAAAGATTGAGTCACTGAACTTCTTCAGGAGGGTTGGTGAGAAAGTGGATGGAAGGGTTTGTGGTAGGTCCTTTTGGAGAGAGAGAGGGGTTGGGGGGAGGGAGGGGAGAGAGAAAGGAGGGGGGGGGGGGGGGGAGTTGGGGAAAGAGAGAGGCGAGAGAGAGGTGTGTGTGTGTGTGTGTGTGTGTCTGTGTGTGTGTGTGTGTGTGTGTGTGTGTGTGTGTGTGTGTGTGTGTGTGATAGAGATATAAATAAATTTCTCAGTGTTAAAAGACATATTCCAAGTGTTTTTATTGTGATTTTGTCAAGGTCGGAGGAGAGAGAAGAAGCTGCTACCTGTCTATCAGAAGGATGAGGGATGTCACGGAAGAGAGTGGAGTCATCAGCAAAGAGATGAAGAGGATTTTCCAGAGTCAGAGAGATCATTGATAAAGATTAGGAATAGATTGGGGCCTGGAACACTGCTTTGGGCCACTCCAGCCTTGACAGGGAGAGGAGACACGATACTATATGGAATATTTGAACCTGTAGTCGTCGTTTTCACCCTCCAAGCTGGGATTAAATCAAAGGGGCTGCTTTTAATGATTGCTATTGGAAGATCAAACCTGAAATTTCCAGGAACTACATTTGTAAACGCTATAGGCTGAAGCATCCTAAGCAAAATGGAAGGTACTTTTTTTTAAAAACCTTTTCAGGTCTCGCCAATCACTGTCTGCCAAAGTCATGACAGTGGTGATATTGTCTTGCAGGTGGCATCAACCCAGAGCTGCGAAGTGAAGCATGGCGGTTCCTCTATGGAGTCCACCCTTGTTCCTCAACGGCTCGTGAGCGCTCGGCCCTCCAGCTTGAGCAGAGGATCACGTACCAAGCCCTGAAACAGAAGTGGCACTCCATGCTACCAGAGTATGCTAAAATGTGTACACGCAATGTGGATGGTGAGTTTGTATTTCGCTTTTCCACTGAAGGAAAATTATTTGAAGTTCATCTGCAAATATTTTCTTTCCATTTTTCTCTTTACAACTTGGTAGTTGTCCGACTTGGTAGTTGTACCACTTAGTTGTACAGTCTTGGTTTGATTTTCGACCCAACTGCAAACTGTGATTGGTACTCGCAAACTGAACTTTGCATCACCTGGACCCTCAGATGGCCGGAAAGCTGAGTGATCCGTCTGCTGCCATTACTTGGTGAATGTTAAACGTCTCTGTCTTTCATGAAGAGTAGGCGGAAGTTATTGCCAGCACCCTGAACAAAATTCCAATTTCCTGACGGAGCTAATCCCAGTGAAATGTCAGTCGTGACAAGCTTCTTCTTTTTTTCTTTACAGGAGCGAGGCTCATGGAATAGCAAGGTAGAACGGAAAGTGGGGCAAACATCAAGGGAATGAACAAACAGGAAAAGAGGAGAGGGAGGAAACACTGAATGTATCAAGTAAGAAGATTGGGTTAGGAAAGGTTAATTAGTCAGGGCTTTTAGGGATATTTTGGTTCAAATTCTTCCAAAAGCATCAAATTTGGCGCAGATGTTGCCCATGCCATACTCTTTCGATTTTTGACGGGCGCCAAGGGCGGTATGATCCGGGGACCGTACCGGTCCATCCCGCCATGTCACCTGACCTATGACGTCATAATTAGGATATGCATCCAATCACATGGCGTACTATAAGTGGTCAAAGTTCAAAATGAATCGATCGAAAAATGAAGGCAGGGATCCATTTTTAAGGTTTTCATAAAATCCAATATGGCCGCCAGGTCACATGACCTATGACGTCATATTTATGACATGTATACAATCATGTATACATGAACCCGGATCATGATCGCACAAAAATCAAACACAAGATTATGGCATACAGTTCATAAAACATCAAAAGCCGTACCTTTGTAATTAGACTGATGAACTGCATATGCCTGAAAATTAGGAAATAGACATGTAAATATTTCCTCTAATTGTCAAAAATAAGGTCAGAGTTCGATTACCCAACCCAGAAACTTAAAATAATGAACCTCGCGTAAATCTTGACAAAAAACTCAAAAACCGACACGTTTGACTCAAAAATGACCTTTAAGATGACCTTGAGGGTTGACCTTGACCTCGAATCATCAAAATAACATCATAATTGGATTCATCGACCTCGAAAACCCCTGAAAAGTGGTATCATACATGATTCCAACCCTTTTGGTTATTTAACTGATTTTCCTCTAATCCGGGTGACGGACATTTAGTATTTCGCCAATATGGGGCCCCCCGGGGGGGGGGGGGGGCGTCTTGGGGCCCGTCAAAAATCGAAAGAGTATGGCATGGGCAACATCTGGGCCAAATTTGGTGCTTTTGGAAGAATTTGAACCAAACGGCCCCAAAATATCCCTAAGGGCCCTGACTAAATGGGGTTCATAAAGATCATGCGCGACAATTGGGGATGACAAGAGATGGCGGTGCACTTCCTGCTTGAAGTCCTCGTCAATAGCACCTGAATCTGATGCTGCACATGTCGTGGTATTTGAGATATAAATGCGATGCGAGGCTGATCCCAATCCAGCTCGAATTAAATCGGGCTCATCCGCACGTTCATCTGGTTCTGAGCACACATTGAGGTTAACTCTTAATTCCTTAAGCGATTCTCAGTAAATGGGCACTAAAATGTGACGCAAGAAAAAAGTCGAGTTGCCCACGTCCTCAGAAAATACCTTTTAATTGTACAGAAGACAACGCAAGTATCCAGATGCATGAAGTGGATTTTGTAATGTGTTCCTCAAAGTATTCTTCCTCCATTTACCCTTCTCCCACCATAGACACATTGGCAGCTGCTTTGCAGAACAGCAATACTGAGGTCCGGTCTGAGTCTGGGACGGTGGTGGATTCCCAAACAGATGTTGCATTGGTCCAACAACTAGTATTCCTGAAGATCCAAGCCACGGTACGCAACTCAGCATTGAATAACCCTCCTCAAAAGCGTTGTTCACAATTTTCACTGTATTTTTTATACGATGTCGAGGCTCATGAAAGACAAAAGAGAACGGATCAGGACGTAATATAACAAAACTAGAATGGCACTCTGTAGAGAGCATGCCTCTGCCAGGCTAAACAGTTTACGTTTTCTATCCCATGATCGGTCATATCTGGATTCGGATGTGAACCAAAATCTAATGAGCTTGTTCTCGTTGCCTAACCAACTCATCCACCTAACTTTGACATAACACGTCCACAACTTATTGAAATAGCATGCTATATATCGTTTTTGGCCCTATATCTGAATGGTGAATAATAATTTAAAATTCAAAACTTCTCGGATCCGGATCCAGATCTTCACCAAAATCGAATCTATTCTTCCTTGTCACACACCCAACATCCACCAAATTTCGGCCCAATCCGTCCACAACTTTTCGAGATATCCTGTTCGCAAACAGACAGAGAGACAAACATCCAGACAGACAGACAGTAACATAACCACATAACCTCCGTCCACCTTCATTGGCGGAGATAAGGAACAGTGAAAAGAGAGGTGGGGTGGGGGCAGGGGAAGACGCCAACAGCAGGATTGAGGGACAAAATACGGGGAGGCTTTGAGCAGTAAGGAATGTGGGCAGTAAGAATGTGGGCTTTGAGCAGTAAGGAAGAATGAGGGCTGGCGGAGGACATGGGGGTGAACAAGATTGATACAGACACAAACTCTCAGGAAGGAAAAACCGGAGACTTGGACACAGGTGTGCTTGGGCAGGGTTAATGGGGGTAGAAAGGATCATGGTTGTTGATGGTGATCTGAGATGTTGGTGAACAGCTATCTTGAAGCCAGAGGAATGCGATTGAAGACACTGAGGAAGTTGGTTCCACATGTGGGGCAAAAAGAGGAATGGCGTAATGGAGATGAGCAGTGATTCTGCATTTTAGGAGATTCACCAGAAGGGGGTAACTGGGAGACCACGTGTGCCTTGCAGACATCTTGGGGTAGGGAGAAGGGACAGGGCAGAGGGAACAAGACCAGAAAGGAAGAGGTAGAAGACAGAGAGACCACCGACCTGTTTGTGATGTGAAAGTGATGAGCCCAGATATTCAGCTTCATCACGGGAGATTTTTGCTCGTATTGTGGCATTGCAACAATACCCTTTAAATTGACAAATGCAAATATATTGTTACGTTTGTGGGGGTAAACAATGAAATGCCTTAGTTGAGATAGAATCATGCAGATTAGAATGCTCCGAGTGTCGCGTAGAGGAATCTCGATGTATCTAAGTAGGCCATCTGTCCGGGTAAGAGCATTTGCATGTCGCCATAAGGGGCGTGGCTTTGTGTTAGGTAATTATAGGGCTTAAAGATTAATTCCCCAGTGTGTAATTTGCCCCTGTGATCTTTCCTCTGTCCTTATTACAATTAAAAAGCCTGCCAAACAACAACTACAACAAATGACTCCATTCGCTCACAACGTCGCCAGGGCTAACCAACACCCAGTACATTTGCCGATCATGCCAGTCAAGCCCCGCCTCACGGCCGACGACGTCATCTGAACATTTCCGAACGACTAGACTCCGCCCCCCCCCTCCCGACGACTCATTACGGGGAGGCCATGCTCCGGCCTTCATGATTGAGTAGCGCTCGATGATTGTACAGAGTGTGACGTCAGCGTGGAATATTCGAGAGCTGAAAAGGAAAAAGCCGCGTCTTGCCATCTTTGTCTCTCGGTCTTCTGGTCCTGGTTTCGTGGTGGGTGGTCGCTCCTCTCGTGTGCGCTCGTGCAGAAAACCTTTGGAGCATTGTGGAGTTTTTGCAACGTCGGAGGAGGGGGTGTTGTTAACTGTGGTGCTTTTCGGGGGAGGAGAGAGCTGCGTCGCGCTTGGCGGTGGAAGCGAGGAAGGGCCGGTTGGCTGCTTGTTCAGGCCGGGCTTTTTCGGCGCCATTTGTTGGTGCGCTTCCCGCGCGGTAGTTTGGAGGTGACAAACGTTATGCCCCCGCGTTGAGACAGAGCTAAGTGACAGCCGGCAGAAACGTCATTTATTTTTATTTAGTCTTTCTCCTTGTTTGTATTCGAGTCTGGGTGGAGACGTCTCAATTTAGGAAATACTTTTTACCTCACCATTTATTTCCTTTTTATTACTCCTGCGTTTATTTTCATTAAATCCTTTATTTTTACATTTCATCATTGTATTGTGGATTTTGCTTGTGCCCGTATTTGTGTTAGTGGGGCGAGTCATTAAACCCAGTGTCGGCCGTCCAATCAGATAAGGCCTCAAACCTTCCCGCGCACGCCAGAAATAATCCTGCCAGGTTCGAAATACGCCTTGGAGTTAAAGCTAGTTTCGGTCATTCGTCCGCTTGGGGTCTTAACCCTGGGGACATGATATATTTAGGGTCGAGCATGAAATATTTTTGTTTCAAAATAATTGCTTAAAAGCACATGAATTGTTAGCATTTGATTACATTCTCTATTTGTCTGGCAGGTTGGAGCTGATCGGCAAAATATTGATATTGAACAGTTGCTGAAGGCTATTCGCATCATAGACAAAGACATTCCTCGAACAAGAAGAGATCTGCAATATTACCAGTGAGTGTTCGTTTTCCTTCTCTGTGAATGCTTCTAAAATACACACACACACATATATATATATGTGTGTGTGTGTATTTGGTTCTGAGGCGTGGCTTTGGTTCTGATGTATGCTTTTTGGTTTGGATATATATATGCGAACCCGATAAACGGGCTTTCAGAGTTCCCGAGATGATTATACAATAAACATCTTCTCGGACGAGCTTGTGTCTTGTATATATGTATTGTGTGTATGTGTGTGTGTGTGTGTGTGTATATATATATATATACAGTCACGTGAAAAAGTAAGTACACCCCATGTAAAGTTTTGATTTTTTCAACATATTTCAACATACAGCTATTTGATCTTCATTTCAACAATATTGATAGATAAAGGTGATATAATATAACAAATATCATGAAACATTTACATTTTGTAGTCCATCATATAATTTAAATAAACATAAATGCAAATTTCGCATGTGGAAAAAGTAAGTACACCCCTACATTTATCACTACTTCAAATACCTAAAATTAGAATCAGGTGCACCAGCTCAGGTGCAAATGATTACAACATCGTTAGAGAGGATCTTGGAGGAACCTGTCTTCTTTAAACCTCAGACGTTTCGTTTGGTTTGCTCTTTGTTGTTGAAGTGTGTGGCGTCACCATGCCTAGATCAAAAGAGCTCTCTGAGGCCTTCAGAAAGAAGGTTATAGATGCCTACGAGTCTGGGAAGGGGTTTAAAAAGATCTCCAAACAATTTGAAATCAATCATTCGACTGTCCGGAAGATAATCTACAAGTGGAGAAGATTCCAAACAACTGCCAACTTGTTCAGATCAGGCCGCCCCAGCAAGTTCAGCCCGAGAGCAGACCGCAAGATGCTGAAAGAAGTCTCTAAGAATCCCAGAATGTCATCACGGGACCTACAGGTAGCTCTTGCCACTGTTGATGTCAAAATGCACAAGTTTACCATAAGAAAGAGGCTGCACAAATTTGATCTACATGGAAGTTGTGCCAGGAGTAAACCTTTGCTGTCCAGAAAGAACATCAGGGCAAGACTAAAGTTTGCCAATGAACACCTAGGCAAAGACCAGCACTTCTGGAACAATGTGCTCTGGACAGATGAGTCAAAGGTAGAGCTATTTGGCCACAGTACCAGAAGACATGTTTGGCAAAAACCAAAGACAGCATTTGACCACAAGAACCTGATACCAACTGTAAAGCATGGTGGTGGAAATATTATGGTTTGGGGCAGCTTTGCTGCATCAGGGCCTGGGCAGCTCACCATCATAGAATCCACTATGAATTCTTCATTGTACCAGAGGGTGCTTGAGGATAATGTGAGGCCATCTGTCAGAGAGTTGAAGCTCAACTGAAGGTGGACCTTGCAACATGACAATGACCCTAAACATACCAGTAAATCCACCAAGGAATGGCTGAAAAGAAAGAAATGGAGGGTTCTGGAATGGCCAGGTCAAAGCCCTGATCTAAATCCCATCGAGATGTTGTGGGGGATTTGAAACGAGCTGTGCATGCAAGAAACCCCTCAAACATCGCACAGCTGAAAGAATTCTGCATGGAGGAGTGGGCAAAAATTTCTCCCAGTCGATGTCAGAGACTGGTAGACAGTTATAACAAACGCCGACTTGAGGTTATTTCTGCCAAAGGGGGCAATACCACCTATTAGAGCCAAGGGTGTACTTACTTTTTCCACATGCGAAATTTGCATTTATGTTTATTTATATTATACAATGGACTACAAAATGTAAATGTTTCATGATATTTGTTATATTATATCACCTTTATCTATCAATATTGTTGAAATGAAGATCAAATAGCTGTATGTTGAAATATGTTGAAAAAGTCAAAACTTTACATGGGGTGTACTTGCTTTTTCACGTGACTGTAGATGGTAGTCAGGTAAGGTCTTTCAGTCAAAGAATAGTTAATGCATGGAATGTCTCCCTGGAAAGGTCGTGTCATCAGAAACTTTCGATATGTTTAAATTGAAATTAGGTACTGCACCTCGAAGCATTAAAGATGTAAGGGTACATGGAAATTCGCAGGACTTGGAGTAACTTCAGTATGTATGAGTGATTGTTTAACCTGCAAGAGGATCTCGTCAAGGGATGGTGTGACATCGGTGTTGTACGAGGTGTTTCTTCATCTTAAACCCGCCTTCACCCATCTCCTCACCCCCCACAAAAAACAATATTTTTTTCTCATTTTAAATTTCAACCCCCTGGTGTTATCTCTGAGACTGCCACATTTTTCTCACCCGCACTCCTCCACCAATCCCACCGATGAACGCTGCACATTTTTTCCATCGATGTTAACCTACGATTTGTTCTTGGAAGGAAGGACGGCGTCGCTAACCTGATACTTCTGCGCAACATCCTCATTACATTTGCTGCATTCCATCAAGGTCAGTGAACCTACCCTGCCCTTGCTGCCTGGTCATGTGGTTTGGTGATATTTTCTGCTTAGGTATGAAGGTTGATTCCCCAGGTGATATTTCTGTGTTGCTTGTTGATGATATCGGTCCCGTATCATCAAGATATCAATGTTGTTGTAGTATGTAAAAGATGAATCGATTCTTACGCTCTTCCCACAGATGTAGGCTATGCTCAAGGAATGAATGATCTTCTCAGTCGTTTTCTGGAAGTGCTGGACTCTGAGGAAGGGGCATATTGGTGCTTCTGTGCCTACATGGCTCGCATTTCGTACAACTTTACCGGCGATGGCATGTTGCACAAAATAGGTGAGTGCCAATAAAGGTCTTTTATTTCATAGCATGGTGCAATAAACAGGAATACTAAAATGGAATAACGTGGAAACAGGATTTGTGGAGTGAAGAGTCCAGGTGGTCATTATTAAATTGTGAAGACAGGGTTTGGGTTTGGAGACAACCAAATAAATGTTTTGCCATGGATTGTTTCGTGCCAACTGCAAAGAGTTCTGGAGAATTCATCATGGTTTGGAGTGGTTTGGATTTGTTGTTGTTGTGTAGCCCTGCACAGTTCTCTCGAACAAGCCCGCAGCACGGAGGCATCCAATCGTTCTGGCAGGAGCGACCCAGAGACCCCCCACATCCAGGATGGTGTATCCCACCTTCACAAAGTCAGAGACACAACAGAGTTAGAGAGAGACAGAGAGACAGACAGACACAGAGACAGAGAGACACAGAGACACACAGAGACATACATGAGGGTAAGGGCCGGTACATCGGGACCGATCGCCACTCTGACCGTGATCGCGCTCCCCTGACTAATCCGGGCAGCAGCAAAGAATGGGGAAGATTTGGCCCCCGACTTGTGTTGGAGGGTATAATTGGTCCTGTTCCTGTTGTTGTGAAAGGCATGATGAATGAAAAATATTAGTTTGACATTTTGAATGACTATTTTTCTGCATTGATCAAGTTACAGTGGATGTTAGTAGGTTGTACCTGCATCAAGACGATGACACACCTTCTTTACACCAGTTACAAAAGTCTGGAGACATAACGTGAATGCAATTGATCCACGGTCTGTGGAATGGGTTGAAATTCCATTTACAAAGACTGCAAAAGCCGACATGCACACGCAATATGAAATAAATACGGGACACACGATCCCAGAAATGACAGCGAATACCACGTGCAAACATTCAAAAACTCGTAGCAGGTACGAAGGTCTCGGCTAAGATTTGGGCACGTGGAGGCCTTGCAAATAAAACAAAACAATGGCTGCCCACCAAGCCTTATATGCGATGTCAATAAGATCGATTTAGGAGAGTGGAGGGGTGTAGACGAGCTTGGGATTTGGTACACCTACCATATTTGTTTATCTGCAGAACTGCTTCTCGACCTGCTTGACCAGCTTGACCATGAACTGTTTGCACACCTCAGTGAAGAAGAACTTGGCCGGATGACATTCTGCCACAGGTGTGTTGGAACAAGTTTTTTCCACCAACAAACCCCTCTATTTTGAAGGCACAGTTATTATCCCCACGCTTTTTGAAGAAAATGGAGGATATTGCAATTGGTTCTGTCTGTCTATCCGTCAGAAATCCATCAAGCCTGATAGTTATGACCACATGGAACGAAGGTGCAAGAGCAGTATCTTTTTATGGCCCGCTCCGGGCCCTAAGTACCAAAAAATGCAATTATTGGCACATTTTTAAAATTAAACTTTATATTTGCAAACATTGGGGGAAGCATGAAATATGTAACGATTTTTTGGATTTGACTCCAGGTTCATGCCCCAGGAGTGGTGACTTGGAGTAACAGAGGTCAAAATGTGGAAATATTTTTTACCTCTAAATTTGATATTGGTTCAATCCTGTTGTAACTTTTTGCCATCTTTCAACTTTACTTTTGGTGGGAAGCGCGGGTATTTGTGATGGCATAGATAGCTCTAGTTTCCATTTGGCATGTCATAAGCAAACGCGATAATCGAAATTCCACGACTACTTGCATATCGATGGTTTGTGATGTGTAGAGAGGATTGTGTCACTTTAGTAAGTCTGTTGCTAAAGTGTGAATAAGTTTATTGATCATGGCAATCATTGTGGTGCCACAAAGGCAATTGGCCATTGGGATGTTTAAATTTGAATAGCAAACTGGTGTCGTCCCTTTCTGTGCATTAAGGCAGTGATTTGGAATTGAGACAAAGTACTTGTGAGAATTTTTTCATGTTCAATTATTCAGTGTTAGCAGATGGCACAGCAGGCTTAAAATCGGTTCTGCGATCCTTTGCAACCGGGCGCCACCTTCTCAACAACTGGGCGCCGTCTTCAGAAGCTCATGATACCTATTGTACAATAGCTTTCTTTAACTCTTCGATGCAGGCATCAAAAATCCTACATAAACGCAGCCATTGCGCCTCAGAAGCCCAACGGATGTATTCATGTAATGTTTTTTGTTTTTGTTTTTTTTTAAAATATCCTTTTTCGATCCAAGTTGATGCTCATGGATGTGTATTTGCTCAGAAAATGTGAATCATTGATCCTATTAGTTGGAAGAATCCCATACAATAATGAATTTTTCTTTTTTTTTCAAAAGATTTTTTTTTTTGGTGCTTGGTTTTTCAACTTTTTTTTCTCTAAAAAGTTGAGGCTCATGGCGGAGTATTTGCTCAAAAAATGATTCCCTAATCCTTTTATTTAGAATGTATATGTCCACAACTGTCAAAAATCCTACACCGATGCAGCCATTGGGCCTCGGTGGCCCCACAAATGTATTCGTGTAAAGTTTTTTTTATTTTCAAATTTTTGTCACTGAATTATTTGTAACGAAGTTATAGGAGCACATAATGAGGCTCATATCAAGAAAATAATGATATAACATAGTAGTACAACAACATTTATGCGGGGCCTCGAAGGCCCCAGGCCTGCATTCGTGTCGGATTTTCAGGTTATAAGTGAAGATTGAAGATTTTCCCACGAGACTGAATGAATTTTTATTTATTTATGTCACTGAATTTTGTGTAACAACATGAAAGTCGGTGAAAATGAGGCTCATTCCAAAAAAAAATTGTACAGCATAGTTTTTGCAACAAAAAAAAACCTTGTGGGCCTCCGAGGCCCAATCACTGCATCCAAGCGTTACTAATTTTTGTTAATTGTTGGTGCTAATCTCGAGTGCCTTCACATGTGTTTTTGTGCCATATTTGTGTGTCCTTGTTTGGGACATGTGCTCTTGTAGGCCTCGTTTGTCTGTGTTGCTCTGCTTTCTCTCCTTTATTTCCCTGCTTGTTTCCTCACTGCCCCACTGTCGGTGCTTTGCCTTCTACCCCCTCCGTCTTCTCTCATTTCTTGAGCCTGGGTTTTTTAGAAAAAAAATAATAAAGAGAGGGCATACTCTGTGATGCATCACCCTGCCCAGGAAGCAGCACGATGACATTTTATAGTTGCATCTTTCATCATTGGGAATGCAATCCAGACGAGGTGATTCGAAGGTGCGGAAACCACCTATGAGCCTTCCCGTCAGTCCAAAGCCATCATTATAAAGACTAGCAACGGTACCCGCCCTATGGGCGGGGCTTCAATTGGGAGGCCCAAATGAAAAGGCAAAATATCAGAAATTGAAGGTTTTTTTATTTTAAACGATTTATATAAACATCCGTTAAATCATATCACTCGCAAATCATCAAAATCTAAACAGTATTTGTAGAATTTCAATAAAAGCCACATCACTGTTCATATCAGTAAATATTATTCCATCGTGTTTGGAAAAACTGGAAAATTGGAAATTGGAAAAATTGGAAAATGGGGAAAAAATTGGAAAAACAATATAGCCTGTTTTACTCCAGGGGGTCCCAAGATTACCCACCCAAATTTCGTTGCGATCGGTTGAGCCGTTTTTGCGGTACCTGCGAACAGACAGACAGACATTTGGTGAATTATAGTAAGATTAAGTTAGACGGAAATGGGACACTTTTTTCACATTGCAAATTTGTTGATGGTTGCCAAATTTGATTCAGCGGTGTAACGTCATAGCGACGGCTTTGTTCTTCACATCCAGGTGGCTACTACTGAGTTTTCAGCGCGAGTTTCCACATGATGAGGCAATCCGGCTGTTCGAGATCCTCAGCAGCCACCACCTTGAGCTCACTTCACTCGCAGCACAGAGGGTTCGCGACGAAACAAGATCGTCTGGCATACAGCATCAAGGCAAGCAAACTCCACACCTTATATCAGTGTATCGCTCTGAAAGGTTGTAGAGATTGCGCGACCATTTTGAATGTAGTCGAGACTCGTGGATATGCAAAAGGAAGATACCGAGGATGAGGGCCTCAATCAATGGGCACAAAGAGGGCTGTAGAGAAAAGGCTGGCACTTGATTGGTGAAGGGATCCAAACAAACTTGGTATAGTCAGGGCCCTTGGGGATATTTTGGGGCCGTTTGGTTCAAATTCTTCCAAAAGCACCAAATTTGGTCCAGATGTTGCCCATGCCATACTCTTTCGATTTTTGACGGGCGCCCCCCCCCCCCCGGGGGCCCCATATTGGCGAAATACTAAATGGCTGCCACCCGGATTAGAGGAAAATCAGTTAAATAACCAAAAGGGTTGGAATCATGTATGATACCACTTTTCAGGGGTTTTCGAGGTCGAGGAATCCAACTATGATGTTATTTTGATGATTCGAGGTCAAGGTCAACCCTCAAGGTCATCTTAAAGGTCATTTTTGAGTCAAACGTGTCGGTTTTTGAGTTTTTTGTCAAGATTTACGCGAGGTTCACCATTTTATGTTTCTGGGTTGGGTAATCGAACTCTGACCTTATTTTTGACAATTAGAGGAAATATTTACATGTCTATTTCCTAATTTTCAGGCATATGCAGTTCATCAGTCTAATTACAAAGGTACGGATTTTGATGTTTTATGAACTGTATGCCATATCCTTGTGTTTAATTTTTGTGCGATCATGATCCGGGTTCATGTATACATGATTGTATACATGTCATAAATATGACGTCATAGGTCATGTGACCTGGCGGCCATATTGGATTTTACGAAAACCTTAAAAATGGATCCCTGCCTTCATTTTTCGATCGATTCATTTTGAACTTTGACCACTTATAGTACGCCATGTGATTGGATACATATCCTAATTATGACGTCATAGGTCAGGTGACATGGCGGGTTGGACCGGTTTGGTCCCCGGATCATACAGCCCTTGGCGCCCGTCAAAAATCGAAAGAGTATGGCATGGGCAACATCTGCGCCAAATTTGATGCTTTTGGAAGAATTTGAACCAAAATATCCCTAAGGGCCCTGACTAGTACAAGTACGTATAATGGTGTAAATATTAACCGATTTGATTATGAGGTCAAGAGGTCCGTTCGGTAAAAAAATAAATCTTGTTACCGCGATAACTTGAGAACCAGTGATGGGATCTTGACCAAAGTTAGCACTCTTATGCAGAATGATGCAGAGATTAACCGATTGGATTTTGGAGTCAAAAGGTCAAAGGTCAGAGTCTGTAATAGGTTTTCGTTACCACGGTAACTTAAGAACAGGTGAAGTGAACTAAGTTAAACTTGGTACAAGTACCGGTATGTATAATGATTTAAAGATAAACAGATTCGATTATGGGGTCAAGAGGTCAAAGGTCCCGTTGGGTAAAAATTCTGTTACTGCGTTAACCTGTGAACCAGTGATGGGATTTTGACCAAACTTGGTACAAGTACATTTGATGATGCATATACAAACTGGTTAGATTTTGGCGCCAAAGGTCAAGTCAGGTAAAAATGTGATACTTGAGAACAGCTGAAGGGATTTAAATAAAACTTGGTGCACGTATTTATGTAATAATGATGTAATAATGTGGGTGGAGGCACATCGGTCGACGTCTGGATGTCGGAGAGTGCTGTTCTAGTTTTCCCTCTGCTGTCATCTTCCTTTCCTCTACGTATTTTAATTGTCTCAACTCAGCACCCCATTCCTCCCTACCCCACCCCTCGAAATCCCAGTGCATACGTAATAAGTAGATGGAACCTTAATTCCTCATTTCGGACATAGATAGAGTGGAAGGGTGTAGGAGGAATGAGGAGAGAATGAAGGAGAGTTGGGTGATACATTGTCGTTAATGGAGTGAGAAAGGTGCGCACACTAAGTATTTGAGTGCGAAAGAAGTTTTACAAAAAAATAATAATTATGTAGGTAATAAATAAATGGCCACTTATCCAAATCAGAATAATCACTGAAAAATGACACTTTGCTGCATACGTACAGTAAAACAGGCGAGCAAGTTTGTCAATAGGAAATAGCATGTAATAGGTTTTAGGGTTAGGGTTCGGGTTAGAAACAGGGCCTGTTTAGATGAATTGATCATGTCGCACAGTCTTCCCTGGGGTTGAGTATGTGGAGCAGCATGTGATCACTCCATACATGTGCAATAACATTTGGTACCGGATGTGGTGCAACGCAGCTGCAGAGCTGATTTGTTGGCATCGCTCATGGTCGTGGGTAGTTTCATTTCATCTACCATTTCAATGCCGCCCTTACTTTCTTGTGAAGGTTCAACCTGCTTGGAACTCCCAGTGGCGAATCCTGATTACACTTTTGACCTCTTCATCTGTGCTGCCATTCTACTGCAACACAAAGACACATTGCTCGGATGCTCTGATATCGTGGCGCTCGTTACTTTCAGCAACAGGTAAAACTCTTTACACCGAACATTGTGTCAATTTCCCAAAATACGCTGTTGCATTGAGAACCTTAATTCCTCGAGGATTAGGATTTGTCAAAGCTTGGCAATGTACAACCTATTTGAGAAGTGTTGTGTAACATATAATATTTTTCTGTAGTGTCTAAGGCTCATGGACTCCTACAACTATCGGGTATAAGACAAGAAAATTATAAGACAACTTTATTGTACATTTAAATGAATTGTAATGACATTGGTATATCATATACAGTCACGTGAAAAAATAAGTACACCTGGGGTTCTTAGAGACTACTTTCAGCATCTTGCGGTCTGCTCTCGGGCTGAACTTGCTGGGGCGGCCTGGCCTGAACAAGTTGGCAGTTGTTTGGAATCTTCTCCACTTATAGTTAGGCAGCTTGGCAATTTTTTGGGGAACGACTTTACAAAAGTACCATTTTTATTTTAGTGGTTCATTGGACCATATGCAATAGAATTAGGACCGGAGGCAAGACATATACAGTGTTTGACTTTTGCGCAAATATGACTCGCACAGCATAATATCGAGCAATACATTTATGCAAATAAATCATCAGCTATTGGAGTTAGACTAAAATCGTAAATACATACAGACTTGGCATTTAATATGGAATATTTTTTTGTGGGGGTGAACTTACTTTTCAAGATGTCTAGAACCAAAAGTTCATTGGAATTATGTTGAAATTATTCTAGATTTTGTTAATGTGACCTTCAAAAGAAAGAAAAACCACATTTGACATTTCAAAACAAATAAATTGATCCTTGAAAGTGATGTAAACTGATATCGAACTCAATTCATGGACAGTACTGTGTTAAACTTCTGTACGTTTTCCAGAAGTATCTCTTTATTTTGCACATTAGCCAAATTTTTTAAAACAAAAACAAAAGTTAAATTACGACTGGGATTACGGACAGGAAAATTACAGTTCAATACTTCGTGTAACCCCCACGAGCATTCAGGAGACCACGTACACGTTGAGGCATGCTGTTCACGAGATTTGCCAAGGTTTGGACAGGAATTGCTTGCCATGCAGTGACAATAGCCTACTGCAATCCACGCACAGAGGTCGGCTGCTGGTCCAAGTGGTCGATTTGATGCGTTAATTCTGCCCACAAGTTCTCTATCGGATTCATATCCAGGGACATGGCAGGCCACTCCATATGCTCTACACCACGGTCAGCAAGAAAGTGTTTGATCATACGAGCACGATGAGGCCGTGCATTGTCATCTTGGAAGACAAAGTTTCCTCGAAAGGCTGCACGAGCAAATGGAAGCAATGCTTCTTCCAGAATGACCCTGTACTTGAACTGTTTCAGGTTTCCATTCAGAACAACCAGGTCAGTTTTGCCCCCTGCATGAAAAGCAGCCCAAACGGTCACCCCACCACCTCCAGCTTGGACTCTTGGCACTATACAATCTTTGTTCTAGGCTTCATGCACTTGTCTGTGCACTCGGACGCGGCCATCTTGACAATAGACCAGAAATCTAGACTCGTCACTGAAGATCATGTGATTCCAGTGTCCTGGCTGCCATTGACGGTGCTCTCTGGCCCACTGCAATCGGCACTGGCAGTGTTGTCTGGTCAGGCGTGGCTTTCTCAGGGGACGCCTGGCACGATAGCCTGCTTGAACCAGTCGTTGGTTGACTAGCCTTCTGGATACAGGCACATTTGTCAGTTGCTGCCACTCAGCCCTAAGCCGATTAGCTGACTTGGTACGGCCATTGCGGACTAACCGGTGCAGCTGGCGATCATCCCTCCTTGTGGTTCTGCGGGGACGTCCTGGCCTTGGTATTGGAGTAGGGACACCCCTCTGAGCATTTCGTTTCAGGATCTTTGACACCTGACCTTGAGTGATGCCATACTGCCGAGCAATAGCATGCTGTTTCATGCCGTAATTTCATAAAGCCACCACTCCATGACAAACAGCATTGTTGAGTTGACGGACCATCTTCAGAGGAAGCGGCAATAACTTTTGGAGATGTGCAGCAGTTGTTTTCCACTAATACAGAACGCAACAACCCTTGTATACCCGACTGTGAAGCCAATCATCAAATGCACCTGTCCGTACATTTTGCCACGCCACCTGTGATATAATCCTGTTGTTGACTTCTTGCTGCGACAGACAATCAGTGACATGGTTCTTTTAACAAATAAATCACCAAAGTGTAAAAGAAACTCACCAGATTGATATACTGAGTTAAGAAAGTAAACCCAAGTCAAGAAAATAAAAATATTCCATATTAAATGCCAAGTCTGTAAATTGCTGGACAAATTACCTTGAACAACATGTTGTTTGTTCTAAAGCTATATTGTCATTACATCCTTGTAGTTGCGTACATGTTAGATATATGAGAGGTGCGCGAGTCACAAGTATAACACATTTATATAAACACTCGGTATTATATTACTAATTATTATTACATGGAAGCGTAAGATTTATTATGCAGGCATGCATAAGTTTTACAAATAACACTGCATGTAATGAAATAAAAGTTAGCCTCCTTGTTGAAAATATATACATAATTGGTTTTTGTCCTTTATTTTTGTCCAATAAAAAGGTGAAGAACACTGTATATTTCTTGCCTCCGGTCCTAAATCTATTGTATATGGTCTAATGGACCACCAAAATAAAAATGGCGCTTTTGTCAAGCCGTTTCCCATTTTCGATAAATATGCTGCGAAGCTGCCTGACAGTCGAATGATTGATTTCAAATTGCTTGGAGATCTTTTTAAATCCCTTCCCAGACTCGGAGGCATCTATAACCTTCTTTCTGAAGGCCTCAGCGAGCTCTTTTGATCTAGGCATGGTGACGCCGCACACTTCAACAACAAAGAGCAAACCAAACAAAATGTCTGAGGTTTAAAGAAGACAGGTTCCTCCAAGATCCTCTCTAACGATTGTTCAAATCATTTGCACCTGAGCTGGTGTACCTGATTCTAATTTTAGGTATTTGAAGTTGTGATAAATGTAGGGGTGTACTTACTTTTTCCACATGCGAAATTTGCATTTATGTTTATTTGAATTATACAATGGACTACAAAATGTAAATGTTTCATGATATTTGTTATATTATATCACCTTTATCTATCAATATTGTTGAAATGAGAATCAAATAGCTGTATGTTGAAAAAGTCAAAACTTTACATGGTGCACTTACTTTTTCACGTGACTGTACTATCTGCAAGGACTGGTTATTTGATAGCAACTGACAAATGAACAGTATGGGGTTTGAATCTCCAATACACCAGCACCTTGTGCTACCTGTAAAAATGGAACGACACAGAGGGGAAGCCTGTAGGGCAAGGCCGTCTGGAACAGCGTTTGTCTGTCCGTCCGATGTATATATGTATGTCCCTCACAAACTTCCACCAATCAGAGCTGAGGATCTGGTTACATGACAGGGGGACAACAGATCCGAGCCTTGCTTTTTTGTTCTAACCTCCCACACTTCCATTCCTGTTTGTTTTACCCTCCCGCACTGCTATTCCTGTTTATTTTAACCTCCCTCACTGCTATTCCTGTTTATTTTAACCTCCCACACTGCTATTCCTGTTTATTTTAACCTCCCTCACTGCTATTCCTGTTTGTTTTAACCTCCCTCACTGCTATTCCTGTTTATTTTAACCTCCCATACTGCTATTCCTGTTGATTTTAACCTCCCTCACTGCTATTCCTGTTTGTTTTAACCTCCCTCACTGCTATTCCTGTTTGTTTTAACCTCCCTCACTGCTATTCCTGTTGATTTTAACCTCCCTCACTGCTATTCCTGTTTGTTTTAACCTCCCTCACTGCTATTCCTGTTTGTTTTAACCTCCCTCACTGCTATTCCTGTTGATTTTAACCTCCCTCACTGCTATTCCTGTTTGTTTTAACCTCCCACACTGCTATTCCTGTTTGTTTTAACCTCCCGCACTGCTATTCCTGTTTGTTTTAACCTCCCACACTGCTATTCCTGTTTGTTTTAACCTCCCTCACTGCCATTCCTGTTTGTTTTAACCTCCCGCACTGCTATTCCTGTTTATTTTAACCTCCCGCACTGCTATTCCTGTTTGTTTTAACCTCCCTCACTGCCATTCCTGTTTGTTTTAACCTCCCTCACTGCTATTCCTGTTTGTTTTAACCTCCCTCACTGCCATTCCTGTTTGTTTTAACCTCCCGCACTGCTATTCCTGTTTATTTTAACCTCCCGCACTGCTATTCCTGTTTATTTTAACCTCCCGCACTGCTATTCCTGTTTATTTTAACCTCCCGCACTGCTATTCCTGTTTGTTTTAACCTCCCGCACTGCTATTCCTGTTTATTTTAACCTCCCTCACTGCTATTCCTGTTTATTTTAACCTCCCACACTGCTATTCCTGTTTATTTTAACCTCCCTCACTGCTATTCCTGTTTATTTTAACCTCCCTCACTGCTATTCCTGTTTATTTTAACCTCCCGCACTGCTATTCCTGTTTATTTTAACCTCCCGCACTGCTATTCCTGTTTGTTTTAACCTCCCGCACTGCTATTCCTGTTTATTTTAACCTCCCTCACTGCTATTCCTGTTTATTTTAACCTCCCACACTGCTATTCCTGTTTATTTTAACCTCCCTCACTGCTATTCCTGTTTATTTTAACCTCCGATACTGCTATTCCTGTTGATTTTAACCTCCCTCACTGCTATTCCTGTTTGTTTTAACCTCCCACACTGCTATTCCTGTTTGTTTTAACCTCCCGCACTGCTATTCCTGTTTGTTTTAACCTCCCGCACTGCCATTCCTGTTTGTTTTAACCTCCCTCACTGCTATTCCTGGTTGTTTTAACCTCCCACACTGCTATTCCTGTTTATTTTAACCTCCCTCACTGCTATTCCTGGTTGTTTTAACCTCCCTCACTGCTATTCCTGTTTATTTTAACCTCCCATACTGCTATTCCTGTTGATTTTAACCTCCCTCACTGCTATTCCTGTTTGTTTTAACCTCCCATACTGCTATTCCTGTTTGTTTTAACCTCCCGCACTGCTATTCCTGTTTGTTTTAACCTCCCGCACTGCTATTCCTGTTTATTTTAACCTCCCTCACTGCTATTCCTGTTTATTTTAACCTCCCGCACTACTATTCCTGTTTGTTTTAACCTCCCGCACTGCTATTCCTGTTTATTTTAACCTCCCTCACTGCTATTCCTGTTTATTTTAACCTCCCACACTGCTATTCCTGTTTATTTTAACCTCCCTCACTGCTATTCCTGTTTGTTTTAACCTCCCTCACTGCTATTCCTGTTTATTTTAACCTCCCATACTGCTATTCCTGTTGATTTTAACCTCCCTCACTGCTATTCCTGTTTGTTTTAACCTCCCACACTGCTATTCCTGTTTGTTTTAACCTCCCGCACTGCTATTCCTGTTTGTTTTAACCTCCCACACTGCTATTCCTGTTTGTTTTAACCTCCCTCACTGCTATTCCTGTTTATTTTAACCTCCCTCACTGCTATTCCTGTTTGTTTTAACCTCCCGCACTGCTATTCCTGTTTATTTTAACCTCCCGCACTGCTATTCCTGTTTGTTTTAACCTCCCGCACTGCTATTCCTGTTTATTTTAACCTCCCTCACTGCCATTCCTGTTTATTTTAACCTCCCACACTGCCATTCCTGTTTATTTTAACCTCCCTCACTGCCATTCCTGTTTGTTTTAACCTCCCGCACTGCCATTCCTGTTTATTTTAACCTCCCACACTGCCATTCCTGTTTCTTTTAACCTCCCACACTGCCATTCCTGTTTGTTTTAACCTCCCACACTGCTATTCCTGTTTGTTTTAACCTCCCTCACTGCCATTCCTGTTTATTTTCACCTCCCACACTGCCATTCCTGTTTATTTTAACCTCCCACACTGCTATTCCTGTTTATTTTAACCTCCCACACTGCCATTCCTGTTTATTTTAACCTCCCACACTGCTATTCCTGGTTGTTTTAACCTCCCACACTGCTATTCCTGGTTGTTTTAACCTCCCACACTGCCATTCCTGTTTGTTTTAACCTCCCTCACTGCCATTCCTGTTTATTTTAACCTCCCACACTGCCATTCCTGTTTATTTTAACCTCCCACACTGCTATTCCTGTTTCTTTTAACCTCGCTCACTGCCATTCCTGTTGATTCTAACCTCCCACACTGCCATTCCTGTTTATTTTAACCTCCCACACTGCTATTCCTGTTTGTTTTAACCTCCCTCACTGCCATTCCTGTTTATTTTCACCTCCCACACTGCCATTCCTGTTTATTTTAACCTCCCACACTGCTATTCCTGTTTGTGTTAACCCCCCTCACTGCCATACCTGTTTATTTTAACCTCCCTCACTGCCATTCCTGTTTATTTTAACCTCCCACACTGCTATTCCTGTTTGTTTTAACCTCCCTCACTGCTATTCCTGTTTGTTTTAACCTCCCTCACTGCTATTACTGTTTGTTTTAACCTCCCTCACTGCTATTACTGTTTGTTTTAACCTCCCTCACTGCTATTACTGTTTGTTTTAACCTCCCTCACTGCTATTCCTGTTTGTTTTAACCTCCCTCACTGCTATTCCTGTTTATTTTAACCTCCCTCACTGCTATTCCTGTTTGTTTTAACCTCCCTCACTGCTATTCCTGTTTATTTTAACCTCCCACACTGCTATTCCTGTTTGTTTTAACCTCCCTCACTGCTATTCCTGTTTGTTTTAACCTCCCTCACTGCTATTCCTGTTTATTTAAACCTCCCTCACTGCTATTACTGTTTGTTTTAACCTCCCTCACTGCCATTCCTGTTTGTTTTAACCTCCCACACTGCTATTCCTGTTTGTTTTAACCTCCCTCACTGCTATTCCTGTTTGTTTTAACCTCCCTCACTGCTATTCCTGTTTATTTTAACCTCCCACACTGCTATTCCTGTTTGTTTTAACCTCCCTCACTGCTATTCCTGTTTGTTTTAACCTCCCTCACTGCTATTCCTGTTTGTTTTAACCTCCCTCACTGCTATTCCTGTTTATTTTAACCTCCCACACTGCCATTCGTGTTTATTTTAACCTCCCACACTGCCATTCCTGTTTCTTTTAACCTCCCACACTGCCATTCCTGTTTGTTTTAACCTCCCACACTGCTATTCCTGTTTGTTTTAACCTCCCTCACTGCCATTCCTGTTTATTTTCACCTCCCACACTGCCATTCCTGTTTATTTTAACCTCCCACACTG
Source organism: Myxine glutinosa (assembly GCF_964187855.1). Lineage (NCBI taxonomy): Eukaryota > Metazoa > Chordata > Myxini > Myxiniformes > Myxinidae > Myxine > Myxine glutinosa. The sequence continues at coordinate 116,505,427 of NC_136267.1, read as the reverse complement.
CTATTCCTGTTTATTTTAACCTCCCACACTGCCATTCCTGTTTATTTTAACCTCCCACACTGCCATTCCTGTTTGTTTTAACCTCCCTCACTGCCATTCCTGTTTATTTTAACCTCCCACACTGCCATTCCTGTTTATTTTAACCTCCCACACTGCTATTCCTGTTTGTTTTAACCTCCCACACTGCTATTCCTGTTTGTTTTAACCTCCCACACTGCTATTCCTGTTTGTTTTAACCTCCCTCACTGCCATTCCTGTTTGTTTTAACCTCCCTCACTGCCATTCCTGTTTGTTTTAACCTCCCGCACTGCCATTCCTGTTTATTTTAACCTCCCACACTGCTATTCCTGTTTATTTTAACCTCCCACACTGCCATTCCTGTTCCTGTTTATACGAACCTCCCACACTGCCATTCCTGTTTGTTTTAACCTCCCTCACTGCTATTCCTGTTTGTTTTAACCTCCCGCACTGCCATTCCTGTTTATTTTAACCTCCCACACTGCTATTCCTGTTTATTTTAACCTCCCACACTGCCATTCCTGTTTATTTTAACCTCCCACACTGCCATTCCTGTTTGTTTTAACCTCCCACACTGCCATTCCTGTTTATTTTAACCTCCCACACTGACATTCCTGTTTGTTTTAACCTCCCTCACTGCTATTCCTGTTTGTTTTAACCTCCCTCACTGCTATTCCTGTTTATTTTAACCTCCCACACTGACATTCCTGTTTATTTTAACCTCCCACACTGACATTCCTGTTTGTTTTAACCTCCCTCACTGCTATTCCTGTTTGTTTTAACCTCCCACACTGCTATTCCTGTTTCTTTTAACCTCACTCACTGCCATTCCTGTTGATTTTAACCTCCCACACTGATATTCCTGTTTGTTTTAACCTCCCTCACTGCCATTCCTGTTTGTTTTAACCTCCCTCACTGCCATTCCTGTTTGTTTTAACCTCCCGCACTGCCATTCCTGTTTATTTTAACCTCCCACACTGCCATTCCTGTTTATTTTAACCTCCCTCACTGCCATTCCTGTTTATTTTAACCTCCCTCACTGCTATTCCTGTTTATTTTAACCTCCCACACTGCCATTCCTGTTTGTTTTAACCTCCCACACTGCCATTCCTGTTTCTTTTAACCTCGCTCACTGCCATTCCTGTTGATTTTAACCTCCCACACTGATATTCCTGTTTGTTTTAACCTCCCTCACTGCCATTCCTGTTTGTTTTAACCTCCCTCACTGCCATTCCTGTTTGTTTTAACCTCCCGCACTGCCATTCCTGTTTATTTTAACCTCCCACACTGCTACTCCTGTTTATTTTAACCTCTCACACTGCTATTCCTGTTTGTTTTAACGTCCCTCACTGCCATTCATGTTTGTTTTAACCTCCCACACTGCTATTCCTGTTTGTTTTGAGCTCCCACACTGCTATTCCTGTTTGTTTTAAGCTCCCTCACTGCCATTCCTTTTTGTTTTAACCTACCGCACTGCTATTCCTGTTTGTTTTAACCTCCCTCATAGCCATTCCTGTGTGTTTTCACATCACTCACTGCCATTCCTGTTTGTTTTAACCTCCCACACTGCTATTCCTGTTTGTTTTAACCTCCCTCACTGCCATTCCTGTTTGTTTTAACCTCCCTCACTGCCATTCCTGTTTATTCTAACCTCCCTCACTGCCATTCCTTTTTGTTTTAACCTACCGCACTGCTATTCCTGTTTGTTTTAACCTCCCTCATAGCCATTCCTGTGTGTTTTCACATCACTCACTGCCATTCCTGTTTGTTTTAACCTCCCACACTGCTATTCCTGTTTGTTTTAACCTCCCTCACTGCCATTCGTTTATTTTAACGTCCGTTACTGCCATTCCTGTTTTTCTAACTCGCTCCATGTGCAGCTCTTGGCTGCTGACTTACAACATTGCTGGGAATGCAGTTGTGCCACTAATGAAGTGCTTCCTGGAGGTTATACTGGGATTTGTAAATTTTTTCCAGGATGCTGGCACCGGAAGTGACCGGCACCGGCAGAGAAGATAACTGAGAAGGAAGTTGAGGAAGCGATAAAAGCAATGAAGAGTAGAAAAGCGGGAGGGCCGACGGGAGTTGTGGGAGATATGTTGAAGGCAGCAGGAAGTTGGGGTGTGAAGAGAATGACAGAGATCTGCAATCTGGTGGTGAAAGAAGGCCGCATTCCAGTGGATTGGGAACTGAGAACCCTCGTCCCTCTAAACAAGGGGAAAGGTGACCCTCTGGAGTGTGGCTCGTACCGAGCGATAAAGTTATTGGAGCATGGAATGAAGGTATTGGAAAGGGTGTTGCAGTGGAGGATAAGGAAGAAAGTGAATCTGGAGAAAGCATTCGATAGGGTTCCACGCGAAGTATTGACACGGGCATTGAGGAAGTTAGGAGTGGAGGAATGGTTGATCAGAGTAGTGATGGCAATGCAAAAAAGAGCGCGCACAGCTGTAAGGACCAAGGACGGGAACAGTGGTGAGTTTGAGGTGAAGGTGGTAGTGCATCAGGAGTCGGTACTAAGTCCACTACTATTTGTAGCTGTGATGGAGGTGCTGGCTCAGAACGTAAAGGAGGGTTTACCGTGGGAGTTGTTGTATGCAGATGATCTGGTGTTGATTGCGGAAAGCATGGATGGACTGAAGGAAAAGATGAATAAGTGGAAGGAATGTATGGAGACAAAAGGTGTGAAGGTGAATATTGGAAAGACGAAGGTGATGGCAAGTGGCAAAGCATGTGGTGAGGTGGAAAGCACTGGGAAGTGGCCATGTGCTGTGTGCAGGGTGTCAGAGTGAACTCCATTCAATGTACAATGTGCGCCGAGTGGGTTCATCAAAAATGCAGTGGTCTGAGAGGGTCATTAACCAGTGTGGCAGCTACATTCAAGTGTAAGGTGTGCACAGAGGGAGCTGCAGATGGAGGAAATGTTGAGTTGGATCTTGGAGACGGCGTGAAGCTGGAAGGTATGAAAACATCTTGCTACCTCGGAGACATGCTGAATGGAGAAGGTGGATCAGACTCGGCAACGGTTGCTGGAGTGAGATGTGCATGGAAGAAGTTTCGGGAACTGAGTGGCGTGCTGATGAGGAGGGGAGTGTCGTTGAAGCTGAAGGGAAAGGTGTATGCTGCATGTGTGAGAAGTGTTATGATTTATGGGAGCGAGACATGGGTCATGAACGTAGAGCAGCAACGAAGGCTGGAAAGGGTGGAAATGCGAATGGTTCGGTGGATGTGCGGAGTATCATTGAGAGAGAGGAAGACAAATGATGAATTGCGAAAGATGATGGGAATAGAGCCTGTGATTGATGCTGTGAAGAGGAACAGGTTGAGATGGTTTGGTCATGTGTTGAAGGATGAAAGTGACTGGTTGAGAAGAGTGATGGAAATGAATGTAGAAGGAAGTAGAGGACGGGGAAGACCGAGAAAGACTTGGCTAAAGATGGTGGAAGAAGAAATGCGGGCAAGGGGGTTAACAAGGAGAGATGCAGAAAATAGGGCAAAATGGAGAAGATAGTCATGGGGACCGCAAGGCTAACCCCCGCTCTAGCAGGGAAAACGGCCTTAAACTGCATGTTGTTGTTTGTTGTATGCTGGCAGTAACTTTTTTGTAAACGAAAAACACCAAAGGATTTTATTTTTTTTAAACAAGAAAACATACCGTTTATCCTTCATTCTCCAATAGGCTTGTGTGAAGCTCATGAATAAGTCCAAGCATAGTATAAATAGGCCAGAGTGAAAGCTTTGGCCACCATGAATTACACGAGTGTGAGTGATGATCCCATTGGCTGAGTGTGCGGCAATGTTTAGATGAGTATGTGAGGTGCACCCGCGGGTGTGTGAGCAGCAACAAGATTTCATTTGGAAAAGAAAAAACTGCTGTGGGGCCACGTTGTGACATCACCGATTGAAGATTAGTGAATCAGAGAGGAGTATTCTCTATAAATAAAACTAGTTTTACCCTGGCATCCCACTATTAATTTGCAATTGGTCACTGGCTTTGACACCAATACAAATTTTTATTATGGACCCTCGGCATCAAAAAATTACATATATGGAACAAACAGTTTCAAATGGAGCACTTTGACGCCATTAGAGCATTTAAATTGCATCAGATGTGGCAATCAATGCGAATTGTTGCTCTTAGCCTGCTTGCTGGATGACAGAAGAGGCCATTTTAATTTTTTCTGTCTCCATCCTTAACCCGTTTAGAATCCCATGCAGGCACAGGCAACTTGCTAATAAGGTTTAACTTGCAATGTTCGGATCAATAAATGGACAAGGTCCGCCCATTGTGAAATAGCTCGTTTCAGGGGTTTGGGCAGCCAGCACTTCCTTTTCAAAATTGTTTGAATGCCTCTTTCTAAGTTTCCCTGAAAGTCCAAAAAGAGTCAACCACAAAATGTGGGCTGGTGTCATGTGTCACCCATACCAGATGGGGCAGACAGATTACCCCCTCCATGACACCATGCCGAAGCCATCTGGCCTTTACACCACCAATCCAGCTGGGACGTGGCAATTCTCTGGAGGAATTCTTCTTCTTTTTTCACAACAGCCTGCGTACCATTATCCTTCCGTTGTTTCCCTTAATTATCCAGTTCTCCTTCCATTGTCCTATCCCTGACACAAAATCAAGTTAACTTGTTTTAAGCGATAGAGTCCACACTACCAATGGTATTGTCCACTTCTGCGCTGACATGAATAGGATCTCTTCTTTCAATGAACACGACATCCTCAACTCCCTTGTTTAACAAGGTGTCTGGTTTTGCGACAACTGGTTTTCTCCACAACTTCACATTCATCTCTAAAGGGCAAGCGAAGTGTAGGTTGGTTTTTGTTCTGGTTATGAAAATTCATAGTGGAGTTCAGTGTAGTAGCATAAAGAGAAAAGCTTATGATCAACATTTTGTCAATGCCAACCGACTTCCAGTGCAATAGTCACTTTTCCCTCTATTAACGATGGTGATGCCGTTTGAGGAAGTTTCTTCAGGTCGAAATGGCCACAAACTGCACGTGTGCTGGCGAGATTAGGGTGCACTTTTATAGTTGTTTTCTTTTTGTGATTCATCATTGTCAATTTGATTTATAAATTATGGCAAAACATTGCTTTTAGTTCTGGAAAAAAACGGCTGCTAAAAAAGGGAACACGAGGTACATTATTATTGTTAGATTGTGGGGAATTTCAAAATTGAGTTTGCGGAAGAGGTAGAACACAGAACAATACTGGAACGGCACTCGGTAGAGTGCACACCTCCGCCAGGTTGGGCAGTTTACGTTTTGTATCCCACTGATAGGCCGGATCTGGATTCGGACCTGAACCAAAATCTAATCGGCTTGTTCTCGTCGCCTAACAAACACTTCCACCAAGTTTAGTCATTACTCGTCCATAACTTTTTTTACATATGTTATATATCGCTTTTCCCCCCGATCTCTCAATGGTGAGGAATCACTTAATTTTTATTAGCCGGACCCGGATCTTCACCAAATGGAACCAATTCTTCCTTGTCACACACCCAACCTGTCCACCAAGTTTCGTCCAAATCCGTCCACAACTCTGATATATCCTGATATGTATCGTTTTTGGTCCTATCTCCCAATGGTGAAAAATCACTTAATAATTAAATAACTCTCGTATCCGAATCCATAGTCAGATCTTCACCAAAATCGAATCGATTCGTCCTTGTCACACAAACAACCTCTCCACCAAGTTTCGTCCAAATCCGTCCATAACTTTTTGAGATATCGTGCTTATATCGGTTTTGGCCATATCACTCAATGGTGAGGAATCATTAAAAAAATTATACGAGCTGGATCCGAATCCGGATCTTCACCAAAATCAAATAAATTCGTTCTTGTCACACACACAACCTGTCCAGCAAGTTTCGTCCGAATCCGTCCATAACTTTTTGTGATATCCTGCTATATATAGTTTTGGCCACATCTCCCAAAGGTGCAGAATCACTTTAAAAATTCTAGTAGCCAGATCCAAACCCGGTTCTTCACCAAAATATAATCATTTCGTCCGTGTCACATACGCTACCTTTCTGCCAAATTTCGTCCGAATCTATCCACAACTTTGAGATATTTTGTTCACAGGCAAACAAACAAACAGATGAAAAATCGGTCAGAGACTGAGGACTTGCCGGACTTTTTCTTTTTTATTGGCCATTTAGGACAAATATGGCGGCCGAACCACGTGACCGATGACGTCATCATTAACATATTTTATTCCCCATGGAGAGTTCTTTACAATGAGCCATGTCTCAATTTTTTCTGTTCAGCACTTTGAGATATGGAGGTGCAAAGTTTGGCGGTTTTTCCAAGATGGCGGCCGAACCACGTGACCGATGACGTCATCAATTGGGCACAGTATATAAGAGGGCAAGACAAATACGTGTGCAAAGCTTGGCGATTCTACGTGCAACGGTGGAGACGTAGTGCTGCAAACAGACAGACAGATGAAAAATCGGTCAGAGACCGAGGACTTGCCGGAATGTACTTTTTTATCGGGCATTTAGGACAAATATGGCGGCCGAACCAAGTGACCGATGACGTCATCATTAACATATTTTATTCCCCATGGAGAGTTCTTTACAATGAGCCATGTCTCAATTTTTTATATTCAGCACTTTCGGAGATATGGAGGTGCAACGTTTTTCGGTTTTTCCAAGATGGCGGCCGAACTACGTGACTGATGACGTCATCAATTGGGCACAGTCTATTCCTGGGCAAGACCAATATGTGCGCATAGTTTGGCGATTTTACGTGCAACGGTGTAGACGTAGTGCTGCAAACAGCCAGACAGACAGACAAACAAACGAACAGATCAACATACTTGCCGGAATCTTTTCCGGCAAGTAACAAACAGGGGTGAAAACATAACCTCCGTTCACCTTCAAACATAATGGGGAGGGGAGGGGGGGGGGGGGCAAGAAGCTCGATACATTTTCAAACAGCAAGATGAAGCATAACTGGGGGTGTGGGAAGGGGAAAGAAAAACAAGGCAAATGACTGGGGAGCAAAGCACATTAACTTGGAAAGGAAGGGGTGAGCTTAGATGGGCTAATATGGGTAGGAAAGATCAGTAGAGATGGAGGATGACTTGGGGTGGTAGGTGAACAGCCATCTTGAAATCCTCAAGGGAAGAATGAGATTGGACATATTGAGGAAGTTGGTCCCACAGGCAAGAGAAAAGGATGGAAAATGAGTGGTGAGCAGCGAGCCAGGATTATTGGAGTTTCACCATAAGAGTAAGGATGGGGCAGCAGAAGGCAGAGACCAGCGACCTTTCTGCAATGAAAGAATAACAGGCCTAAAGACTCAGCTTCATCATGGGAGATTTCAGTGAATCTCCCACCTTTCTTCGTATGAAAAGAGCAAACTTTTGCTTTGGACCATTTCATCCAAGACGACCATCCAAAACAGGGTTCAGTGAAGACAATGTTGAAACCTGGGTTTGAGCACAAACCTGCATCCCAGCATTCCTGCACAATGAGTCCTTCAATGGAGTGAAGCACGGAGCATTAACCACATCAAAGTACTGTTTGACGTACAAGAGTAACGACTGTTTGACGATTATTGGCTCAAGTATTTATTTCCGATACTTATCATTGCATTAAAAAAATTCCCTTCATTTCGGCCTTCACCTCAACTTCATGTCAGATAAAAATGTGGATATTTTGATTGACAACCATAACTTCACATGAAATAAAATTTTAATTATTTAAATAAGTAATCAAAGTCGGAGTGAAATTTGCAGTTGTAAATAGGGTGATGTACGCACCAGTATGTGTTGTAAGATCACAACCTCTGGCTGTTCGCACCCAAGGATGCCGACAGACAGGTTTCTCTACAATAGCTTGAAACGGTGGCAATTGGTTTGGATTATTACGGCTGAACTTAAAAACAAAGTGATTCGATGAATCAACATTTTTATTGCCTTAGTCTCCTCTAAAGTTCAGCTTTACCCAGTGCTGAAGGTCCACTCTTGCCATCGGAATGTTGCATATTCAGGTTGATCTAGCCTAGTTTGACACGTATATGGAACACCTAAGAAAACCTGGCATCTGTACAAGTTTTTATGAAAATAAGCTTAAATACGGTGATTTCGAATATCGCTCAATTGTAGAAATGTCTAGCAATCCGATACAAATCAGCTCAAATGTGACCTATTCCGTGATGCGCACCTTTCAATCGATGTCCATGTCAACTTCAAATTTTTGAATGGAAAATATGCTGCATGTGTGAGAAGTGTTATGATTTATGGGAGCGAGACATGGGTCATGAACGTAGAGCAGCAACGAAGGCTGGAAAGGGTGGAAATGCGAATGGTTCGGTGGATGTGCGGAGTATCGTTGAGAGGAAGACAAATGATGAATTGCAAAAGATGATGGAAATAGAGCCTGTGATGGATGCTGTGAAGAGGAACAGTTTGAGATGGTTTGATCATGTGTTGAGGAAGAATGAAAGTGACTGGTTGAGAAGAGTGATGGAAATGAATGTAGAAGGAAGTAGAGGCTGGGGAAGACCAAGAAAGACTTGGCTAAAGGTGGTGGAAGAAGAAATGCGGGAAAGGGGGTTAACATGGGGAGATGCAGAAAATAGGGCGAAATGGAGAAGATTGTCATGGGGACCGCAAGGCTAACCCCTGCTCCAGCAGGGAAAATGCCCTTAAAATGTCTGTTGTTGTTGTTGTTGAATGGCACTGCCTCCTGGCACTGCCCAATAAATTCACCGGAAGTGAAAGCCATCACTTTAACCGTTCTCATCCCGTTTCACCCCTTTTCAACCTGATTGTTTTTTTACCAGGTCTTTCACTCCCCATGATTCCTTCACCTCTCCATGCATATAAAGAGAAAGATGGCTCTAAGGATTTAAACCTAATGCAAACCTATTTTGTTCCTTCCACCCTCCTCCCTTTCAGCCTGCAAAGAACGTTGGAGCTGAACAGTATTCTTCACAGGGCGGAGGAGCTTTTCTACAAATACTGCCGCCAGTCAGTTCTGGATTGCTTCATAAAATGCCAGCCTGAATCAAACAACAGCCAACATCCGCTTGTGCGGAAGTTTTCAGAACTTTTCAATGCACCGTAGCAAGAGTGTGATTTCAGAAAGCAAGCACAGCATTCAAAAACATTTTGAAAGGCATTGTGGGACACTATATATATATATATGGAAATACAGGCTGGGTTGCAGTTTGTGGAATAGCTTAACAACAGAGATGGACAGTTAATGTACCATCTGTGTGGTATCGGCGGACCGGTTGAACAACAGGTGTACAGACAAAACAAGATCAATGTGAGTACATAATGCGATAAGAAAATGGAAACAGATAGTGGGATTAGGAAAGCTCATGGAAAGAGATGAATGACATGGGCTGGTGGCTAAAAGGATTTGAGGAATGAGAGATCGGGTGCATTCAATTTATTAATTCAGTTACCATTTTAAATACAAGATCTAGACTCCTCGTAGAGCAAGGAGATAGACTAAATAAGGCATTCTACTGACAGTTGGACATAAGTGAAGGAATAAACAAACAGGAAGAGAGAGAGAGGAGAGAGAGGGAGAGAGGGAGAGAGGGAGAGAGGGGAGAGAGAGGAGAGAGAGGAGAGAGAGAGAGAGAGAGAGAGAGGACACAGCAACCTGAATGTCGGAATGTTGGTTGAGGTGGTGTTAATGGGAGTAGAAGCCAAACAGTATAACTTCTCCTTGAAGCTCTGGAGGGAAGAGTACGATTAAACCTTCTTGGGAAGAGTTTCACAAATGGGAGAAAAGTGAAACAGAATAGAGGTGGGGAACAAGCCTGGATTTTTGGATTTTAAGGAGGGAAATTTTATTTAACATTTTATTTAAAGATAAATTTAATATTTCAAGAACACGTGCATTCTGGAAGACTTTAGGGGAGTGTTGTGAGAGGAGAGCACAGGGAGTTGTACCATAGGAGAGTGGGTGGAGAGGTGGGGGTAAAAAAAAAGAAAGTAGAAGTCATGGACCTTTTTGTGAAAAGAGTGCATCGGAATTTGTGCTTCAGCTTAAACGCAGCAGCTGCAAGAATGTTGGGAGCTTCAGATCCAGATAATCCATGAGTGATAGGTGATGCTGGTGCGCCAACCTATAGGGGAGAGCAGTACTCCATTGCGCTACAGATGAAGGCCTTTTAAGCCACGGGTAGTTCAGCTTTTTCAAGGAAAGACTTGGATCAAAGGAGGATGCCCAGTATGTGGCTGGCTTCGGAAGCCTGCTTTGCGATATAGTCATCCCAGGAGAAATGGATGGCCTGCTTGCTTTAATCCCTCAAGCATTGACCATTTACTCTACACAATTTCACCTTGTGTACCATTTTCACATTTCCATAAATGAGCAAGAATGATGGCTTTGAAGGCATCCTTGAGAACCCAGACTCAACGATGCTGGAAGATATCTGAGGATCAGCTTAATATCCTACACCCATCACATTTGTTTTGCCAAATAAAAACTATTTAAAGGTAGATGCTGAGCACAAATTATGTGTGACAACCTGAAACGTGATCGGTAGATCATTGTTTGTGCAGCTTAGAAGGGCCTTATACCTGTTTTGTGGAAATTAACTTTTGTACATTTTGATTTACAGGAAGGCAACTGGTCTTGGTGACGTACATTGAAGTTGGTTCTTCTTGAGTATGCTCTCAGGCTGAACTCAAATGACATTGTTCCTCAGCTTCCAGTCCTCTCGATCAAGCACTGCTGTGCGCAGTTCCCATCTCCAAGCACGTATCCTTCTTCAATATGTTGATGTAGTTGAGAGCTGGTCTGCCCTGCTTTTGACTCGATTTGCGGGAGTAGTAGTGCCCAGCAATCCCGAAACGTCTTCTAATTTTAAGTGACAGCCTTGGAAGAGAATCATATAGCTCTATTTGTCATGTTCAGGCCAAATGACATTGGAATCTGAACGAAGTCAAATATAGCACCCATCAAATCCCTTCTCATGTGTCACAGTGAAGGTCCATGCTTCACTTCCATAAAGCAGGAAGGAATCAACTGTTGTTCTGAACAGTGGTTCCTTGATACGTTGTGTGTCGATTTCCATAATTCTTCAAAGTTTGTTGCAAGTTCTCCATGGGGTAGCTTTCCTTTGTTTGATATCCTGAGCGGTTGCATGAACCCAGGAACCAAGATACTTGAAGCCATTGACTGAAGTTTTATTCCATCGTTCGATATGATTAAGATCTCTCTCGACTGATTGAATGCCATCAGTTTTGTTTGATTAGCATTATTTGTTCGCGCCATCCCACTGCACTTGTCAACTCTCTTGAGAAGTTCTTGCATGTGTTCAATTTATCCTGACGACTTTGTTATGTCATCAGCAAATTCGCGATCCTTAAGAACCTCTGGTTTGACTCTTTCTACTTCCTCCTCATTGCCTTTGATAGTGTTTGAGTGCATAATCAAGCACTGCGGCAAACGGGTAAGAGGCAAGGGGACCAATTCCAGCTGGAATTTCTCCATTGGGTGAGAGGATCTTGTATCCGTGTACATATTCGAAATCTCCTTCACAAGTTGATAAGGAATTCCATATGCTTCATCATTTTGCCGCGGTGGATGGAATCAAAAGCTTTTCCAAAGTCGATGAACGTGGTCATTGCAGGATGCTTGTGGATACAAATTCCTTCTGTTAATCATCACAGTACAATAATTTGCGGAGTTGTTTTAAGCAACGACGTTTGCTCAAGAAAAGAGGATGGTAATTTTGATCAGGTGACTTTTTAATTAAATGTGTCGAGGAATGATCGTTTCTTTCAAATGTACACTGTCGTTTGTTTTATTTAAGGACAGCAAGTGAAGAGGTATGATATTTGACCAAAAAAAATGTTTTCATGCTTTACACTGGATAATACTGGTTTTAGATGGTACATGTCTATTTAAATATTGGCTTAGCGGCTAGGGTGCCAGCTTAGGATCCAAGGATCCTGGGTTCGAATCCCGGTCGATCGCTGAATTAACGCCAGGGGGGTTGACTCAGCCTGTCATCCTTCCGAGGTCGGCTAATTGAGTACCAGTTCACTGGTAATTCCCTGTTTGTCGTAAAAGGCGACAAAAAGGGTTGGCGTCAGGAAGGGCATCCGGCCGTAAAACATTGCTTCAAAAAGGGGACCAAAAAACAACAACAACCACGGTCCCCGAAAAAGGCCAACCCCCGCTTGCGGGGAAAAATGGCCTCTAAACGGTGGTTGGTTGGTTGGTTGGGTTATGTCTATTTAAATATTCTAGTGCAATAAGGTTTTGTTTTTTTCTCCGATTACATACTTCTCACCTGCACTGGCCATTCACATTATTTGGAAACTGGTATTCATAATGGACGGGGTACTTTGTTCCTGAAATTTAAATAAACCAACTTTTTGTAAACTTTGTCGGCACATTTGCAGGAAGTCAAGAAGCACAAGGAGCAAAGCAATTTATGGCAGGCCTTCATTAGCAAGTTTGTGCTCTTCTCGCGTAGTCTTGCCAGGGCCGTCTGAAGTCTTTCTTCCTTGTGAATCCATCTATTTCGCTAATGATACGCGGAGGCTTTGAAACATTCATCTTTGCTGGCTTTTCTGCAGTGTTTACATATATCTTTCTTACTCTGCCAGTAAAGGTTTTTGTGTTAATCTTCAACAGTAAATGCATCTTTTTCATTGCCATGGCAGTGTAGTTAACACTGTTAAACTCCATTAAATATAAAAAACCTGCTCGAGTCATTGGGCGTCAATCAGGGCCGCGAGGCCCCACCCCGAAGACGGGGATTGGTTGTGTGACATCAGACAGCTGGGGCTAATAGAAGAAGGTTCAGCGGCCATATTCTCTCTCTTTTTGCCTTGGCTTCGTGGTGGAAGGTCGCCGTTTCGTTTCCCTCTCCTGGTCCTGGCTGTGTGGGCAAACTGTCGCAGTTTTCCTGTCTCTCTCTCGCTCTTCTGATCCAGGCTTTGTGTGAGGGATGGTCGCTTCGCTCGCTCTTTCTTTGTCGTGGTCTGCTGGTGGAGTGAGTTCGCTTCCCGCTGGGCACGGGTAATTTTAGGGTTGGATGCAAAATTGAGGGGGGATTTTATGAAGCCGTGGTGGTTACTGGGGTCAGTGACACCATTATTGATCCAAGTGTGTTAGACCAAAGTGTTGGAGGCTGGGATAAAAATTGATAGGTTAGCAGGACACAGCCTTCAACTGGTTATGGGGGCGACGGCTCCAATATTGGGACGCGGAGTTGTAAGGATGGAGTTTTGTGCAGTCTGGAGGTCAATGTGGTGTTATGGGTGGCCGAGGTGTGAGACCAGTGTCTTCTGGGATTGAGTTTCTTGGTTGAAGACAAGCGTTACGCCTAGGTCCCCCGTCGGTGAAGTGATGTGAGTTGACAAAGTGGAAGACGCAGAAAATATGCTATGATATGATATTTCGCTCACAAGGTTCAGACATACATGGAGGCGGCCATCTTGGATTTTGACGTGGTGACCCAATTTTCAATAGCGTTCTTCCTTATGCCTAGATACACCCACACACCAGATTAGAAGTTGGTACTTCGCTTATTTTTCAAGATATTCCGCTCACAAGGTTCAGACATACATGGCGGCGGCCATCTTGGAATTTGACGTGGCGACCCAATTTTAAACAGCGTTCTTGCTTGTGCCTAGATACACCCACACACCAGATTAGAAGTTGGTACTTCGCTTATTTTTCGAGATATTTCGCTCACAAGTTTCAGACATATATATGGTGGCGGCCATCTTGGATTTTGACGTGGCGACCCAATTTTCAATAGCGTTCTTCCTTATGCCGAGATACACCCACACACGAAATTAGAAGTTGGTAGTTCACTTATTTTTTAAGATATTCATCTCACAAGGTTCAGACATACATGGCGGCGGCCATCTTGGATTTTGACGTGGCGACCCAATTTTCAATAGCATTCTTCCTTATGCCTAGATACACCCACACACCAGATTAGAAGTTGGTACTTCGCTTATTTTTCAAGATATTCATCTCACAAGGTTCAGACATACATGGCATCAGACATACATGGCGGCGGCCATCTTGGATTTTGACGTGGGTTGCACCCACACACCAAATTCGAATGCGGTCCTTCGCTTATGCACGCACGCCCGCACGCACGCACGGACGGACGGACACACGGACGGAGGGGAAAACCATAGTCCCCCTTTCGCTCCGCTGTGCGACGGGGGACAATAACTGTCAACGAGACCTTGGGTGAGGTCACATGTGGTTGGGTACAGAGGCTGCAGTTGGTTGGACTGGGGGATGACGTGGAGGTGCAAGGGACGTGGCTGGGGGATGCCATACACTGTGACCGTGCCTCCCAGTTCCGAGGCCTTGTGAATGGTGGAGTTGGCGGCAGGTGCTCACCAGAAAGGCCAGCTTGGGCTCGTGGAGCCGTGGTCCTCACAGGGGGCCGAAGGATGGATGGTGGGTCGCACCCTCGGAGACACTCCTGCGATGTTGGTGGTTCAGCTGCTCAGCTTACCCGATAGCCCTCGCACAGTAAAGGGGCGGAGCTGTCGTAGCCAAGTGTAGTAGTGTAGGAGAGGTCACCAGAGGAGGCGGATCCACATGCTTGCCGATTGTGAGGGCCTTTCACTCATTCACCGCAGGCAGGTAGGTGGTCTTTCTGTCTTCTATCGACTCCTATCCGGCCTTGCTCCCCCAGCTCTATCTGTGCTCTGTGCCCCAAATATTCCTGCGGGACGCACAAGATCTGCCAGCAACCCTCTTCTGGTGAAATTGTCAAAATCAAGACTCTCTGCTCACCATCACTCTTTCATTCCTCTTTTTTCCCACCTCTGGAACAAACTCCCTCAATCTCTTCAATCCCACTCCTCCCTCCAGGTCGTTAAAACAGCTGTTCCCACCATCCCTTATCTTCCCCCATCCAAAAACTTTGATCTTTTCTACCCCCGTTAATTCACCTCAGATCCACATTTTTGAAATACCAACTTCTTTCCTGGAAGTCCGAGCAGTGTCCTTGTGTTTTATACCTCCCCCCCCCCCCCAAGCCCTCTCCCTCCTACAGATCTTCTTGCTTACTAACTTATTTTGCTTGTTGTTGATTAAATATTGTTACGGACCGCGGATAAGATGTTGTTTTGCCGAGCGGATGGCACCGCGGCCCTAACAGTTACCCCGACTAACCAGATTCCTGAACGTTGGCCGAATCGCGCCACAGATATTCAATGGGGAAAAGACTAAAGCGAAGGATGTGAAGAAGAAGAAAGACAAAGGGTAAGGAATACAAATATAATTTATTTACTATTTACAGGACCAAAAAAACCAAGGAGAAGGAAAGATAATAAAATAATTTACAGAAGAACTCAGAGACACAGTGCAATGCTAGCTTACCTACAGTCTTAATTAATACCCTGGGACAGAACAAACAAAAGACAGACTCACGTGGGGAATGATGACAGGAATGGCAGGAGGTGGATGGCTGGAGGGGGAGGAAGGTCCAGCTGGAACCGCAGCACGGTCGGGTCCGGGATGAGCAGCCGCCGCCCTCTCTCGATCGGCGCGTTTAGCAGCCGCCGTTCCTTCGCGGCCCCGCTCGAAACTGCCGTCAAGGCCCCGAAGCTGCTGGGGCTGAAGCTGCAGTGGCTGAAACTGCTCTTTCAGGGATCCCTTACTCAACTCTCTCTCGTGGGGGCGTCGGGGCCGCGGGTTATATAGGCCACACCCTCGAACCTTCGCGAACCTCCCCGAGCGTTCTCTCTCCGCCCTCTCAAGCCAAACCCCTTGTACTTGGTTGGTTGTTCGGGGCTGGCTCACTCCTCCTTCACTGACGCGGTGGAGACACGCCTTTCTTCTCCGAGATTACCTCGGGTGATGGCGGCAAATGTAGTTGGCAATGCGAATGGCAATGACGCAGTTGGAAATGGAGGTTTTGGGAATGGGAATGAAAGGGAATCTATCTTATTTCACTTGGTGCAATGGAGTATTTCAATTAATGGAAGACACAGCCTTACACTAATACACATAATAAGAATATAACTGTCAACAAAGATATATCGTGTCCTGCATGTATGTTTTATGGACCAACTACGGGAACGCCCTTTGACCTTCAAACAACCACAAACGGAGGGAGGAGGGGTGATATTTTACAACAATCTTTTACAACAACATTTTACCACAACAATAAAAAAACAACATTCTTATATCCACAACACTGCACCCTCCTCCCCTTAGGCACGTCCCGGACCTATAACTTTTACCTTAGTGTGGCACGTAGGTGTAGTTCCCTCTACTTTTAACCTGACCCTGAGTGTGACAGTTTTAAGACACCAATAAATATGTCCCGCTGCTCCATTGCACCCTACCTAACAGACTCACGCCCACAGCTAACCGAATTGCGGAATTGTCTTCAAACTATACATTGACGGTGGGGAGCATTATTTACAATGACGTTACTTTATTTACAAAACTAACCCAGGACCTGTGATCGTTCTTTTGGGGGGGGGGGGGGGGGGGAGAGACAGTCTGCTCTGCATCGACGCACCATGAAAGCACCCAAAACGCACCAATACACCCTCAAGCACCAATCGGTGCACAGTCATCACTGTTCATGAAAATAAAAACAACAAACAAACCCCAAACCCTGCTGGTGGTCTCTTGCTCTTCGGCTCCCTCTGCTGGCTATTACTATCTTCCAGGTGTTGTCATCTTCTTTGCTGGCGGCCTATTTGCAATAAAACTTGCACAAAACGTGTCCATTTTAATTTTATTTATGGCCCACAGGGGCCGACTATGTATGGTTCACCTGTGGGGCATCGGTGCCCTGTGGCCAAGGTCCGCCAGCAAGATTTCGGGCCTTCACGGCCGGTTCCAGCAGAGGGGCCTTGCCCCAACCCATGGGTTCCATAAGTGGTGCTCGGCCACAGACATGTGGTCCATAAGGTGGTGCATCGATGCAGACAGCTGGTTCTGGGAGTTCCGGGCGCACAATGGCGGACTCACGCACGCTCCCCTCGGCGCCCAGTGGCGCACAGGTCCTCATGTGGGAGACAAAGGGGGGAAAAGACAGATGAGCGAGGGGCAAGGTCACAAGGGTACACATCAATAAGGCAATGCAAGGCGAAGTGCGTACGGAGAGCGAAGTGAGGAAGCTCGTCCCTACCGTACGTCACCCACCCCCCGTCACCTACTCTACCCTTGCCCTTACCCCATATTTACAAAATCTACACATTTACAAATCCGTCGCTACCGTCACATCTTCCCCCTATACCAAATTCGTCTTCACTCCCTCTACTTCAAAATTTGCCATCACCAATTCATCATCAATCCTCATAAGGAGGGAGAGATGGAACACAAAGCACAATGTCACACCCACGTCATGATGCGTCTCACAATCCAAAACATTTGCATCATAAAAATAATAAAACAACCTGGCATGGTGTGGAGGTACGTCATCTCAGGTGAGTGGATGTAGATGGTGCGAGGAGATTCTTAATCCTAACTATCCTCTAAATGACATTAACACACTTTACACTACCCGGGGTCTTTCCCTGCCAATCCATTGCCCAACTTACACTATGGGTTCTAAAAACCAATTCCCATTGACCAAACTGTGGTGCTTCTCAATTTGGGGTCTCACTCCCCCGATGCAACTCCCTGTGCCCTTGCACAATTTCAGGGCTGGGTCGTGCAGCTCTCCCAGCAGGTCTACCCACCTGCACACCTCCACCACTGTAGTTGCCACCCGAGCTTACCTAGCGCCTCACCCTAACCTATCTAACTGGGGAAGGCCCCTCCTGGCTCTGTCACCCCACTCGGTGCCCTCTGGCACTGGGCTACCCGGGTCCATCCTCCGGATCCTCGGGCCCCATCCACAACAACTACCGGCTCCCAGAGCCCACCTGCGGCCTCACCTGGCCGACATCCTCACAGTGGTGGAGTGCCCAAACCAACTACACACACTAACAGGCTACACGCCCAGCAATTTCCACGTCACTAATGCACCCATCCAAATACCATTCTTCCACCATGCACCACAGATGCCAATATCCAACCACAATTTACCTGTACCCTCTACCTAACTCTTACACTACCCTCCTCGGGTATTCGTGATGGGGTCCATCCTCCTTTCCCCCATCCACACCTTCGCACCATCCACTCCACTCCACAGTTTCCACCGTACTCACTCCACGACCATCCATTCCAATACTCCATATACTCCACACTCCATGTCTTCCACACAACCATTCTCCATACACCTGTCGTTGCACACCTGTGCAATCTCACCTGGTGCCACCTGCACCCTCCTTCCTTCCTGGACCATTTGGGTAAGTACAACACACATCACCATCACTCCCTCATACACTGCTCCATCCACCTGTTCAGTTGCACACCTGTGCAATCACAATACAACTCACAATCACAATCATTTACTCATACACTGCTCCATCCACTTGAATACACCTCCAACACTCACACGGCATCATCTGAACTACCTGTTGCCCTGCTAACTTAGTGCTCCCCGTCTTCCCTTTAAACTAAGCACATACCACGTCATTATCATCCACACTAACCTACCTGTGTCCCCACTACAGGTATCATTGTCACTACCTAACCTTAACGTTACCTAAGGTCATCTTCTCTAGGTCCCTATCATTACATCCTAACCCTCCCGGGCTAGTTTTCACTGCCATAAACCCCATAACTAGTGCTCCTTTGCCCCCGGTGTGAGAGATGGCAGAGTTGCCATCCCACCACATCGGGCATCTTCTACTATCAATTTTGCTCACCAAATTCCAGCCAATTAAAAATTTGCCAATCATCTGCCAATCACCCTACCATTACCAATCATCACTCTGCCAATCCTTTGCCAATCATCAAATTTTGTTTTTCTAATTTCGGGGCCAAAACACTATCCTCATCACACGTCTACTCACTAGTGCCTCTCGGTGCGCCAATTCATCTCTAAAGCTCGGCTTCGTAAAGCCGAGCAATGAATGCGGGTTGTTTGGTGCCAGCGGCTGGATGCGTCCGGCACTTGGTGCAGGGAAGGACGCTTACCCGGGCCGAGAGCCCACGCACCACCTCGGCACAGAGCCGTCCAATGGCCCGATTTCGACCTGCCGGAACGCCTCAACAAAAAGGGGGCGCCATGACGACCCTCCCTATCGGGCTGCTCGCTCCGCCTAGTGGAGCACGGACGCGGCCGTTCAAAGCGCGGCCCGGCGTGGATCTCGCACGGCGGTTCTTTCGAAACCACCGCGGATCCCCGCGGCACGCAAAGCTGCCCGGTTCGCACCGAAGGCCCGATTCGGCTATACGTCGCTCTAACCGCTAACCCGGTTAGCGTCGATGCTCCATTCGCATGCTTACACCCCGCAGCCCGTTCCTTGCTCACACATCCAGCCGTCTCCATGCTCGTCATTGCACCTTCTTTTACACACCCAGGTACACTCATTCCGCTTACAGACTTGGTCACACACCTGACCACCGCACACCCTTGCACACACTCGTCGTTCGCACACCTCACCAACACACCTCTTCGCGCCCCCTCCTCTGTGACAACCACAGGTGTGCTCTCACTTGCACACCCAACCACGTGCCTCACGACCAACTCAAGTGTGCATTCCCACACACGCTCTACCATTCCAGGTGTGCATCCTTCCATTCCAGGTGAACATCCTCTCTCACCTGCCACAACCAACTCACGTTCCGTGTCACTCTTACTACTCTTACCTCCACACTCGGTCGTGCACTCACCCTTACTTTTGACAGCGCACTCTTTCCTCATGCACCCGTCCGTTACACACCTTTCTCACGCATCCTCTTGCGCACACTCTTCTGTAACACCCTCCGTAACACTCACCACAGGTGTGCACTCTCTCTTACTCTTGACAGCGCACTCTTTCCTCACGCACCCATCCGTTACACACCTTTCTCGCGCATCCTCTTGCGCACACTCTTCCGTAACACTCACCACAGGTGTGCACTCTCTCGTTACATCCTCTGTAACACTCCCCATCCCGCGCTTCCATGTGCCCCCTCGCACACGCGCTACGACCAACTCACTCTCGACAGCACACTCACTCCTTGGCGCGCACTTTTTCCTCACACACCCCAGAGTCGGACATTCTCGCACACCTCCTCCTTCGCACACCGTACCTGTCGCACACTTCACCAACGGCCTCTCACGAACACCCGGATCCAAATCAACCCCCAAGCCGACTGAAGCTCCCCTCACATCATATACATTTCCGCGTATATCGCCACTCACCTTGGCACCTCGTCTCCGCACCTCCTTCACCACCTGCAAACTCTTTATTTGGTTGGCAAGCACACAATCATGATTCGAGCACAGACCTTGTACCAATTGCACAGACCTTGTACCAATTCCATTACTTCCTCCTTTATCTCTTTCTCAGCTTCCCTTCGTCTCTTCTTAATTTCAATCACCCCTTCTTCCACCTCATCTAATTTTTCCTTTACCTCCTTCATCTCCCGGTGCGCCCCCTCTATCTCTTCCTCCAATGCCACTTTAACCATTTCTATGTGCGTCCTCACCTCTCTGTCCTTCGTCTCCATTACTTCTGTCACCTCGTCCAACCTCGTTGTCAGTCCCTCACGTACCATCTGACATTGCCTCTTCGTCGCTATCAAGTCGTCCTTGATGTCTCTTTGTGTCGCTTTTAACCCTCCTAGTACCGCAGTGTTCCTTTGTACCTGCTCCACTAACTCCGTCTGTCCCACCATCAGCTGTTCCACCTCCTGCGTCAGGTCCTCTATGCCCCCCTGTAACCTAGCCGTATTATTCCTCACCTCTTTCTCCATACGCTTCTCACCTCTCTTTACCTCCTCGCGTACCCCCGAGACCTCCTCGCTTACACCTCATCGTATCTCCTCCTTCATCTCTTCCATCTCTTTTGTAGATGCCACCCTCATCTGTCCCAATTCATCCCTCTGAGCATCCAATTTACCTTCTAAACCGATTTTCACCTCCTCTATCTGGTTCCCCATCCGTTTGATTTCCCGGGCGGATTGCTCCCCTATCTCCCGCAATTTGTCTTCCATCCTATCTTCTAACCCCATTAACCCCTTCTTTACCTCTATTATCCCATTGTCTAACCCCTCAAATTTATTGTCTAACCCCTTAAAATTATTGTCTAACCCCTCAAATTTACTCTCAAATTTAGCTTCTAGCCCCCCGATTTGATTTCCTAGTCGCTCCCCCATTCTGTTTCCACACCTCCAATTTGGTTTCCCATACTCATCTGCACAGCTGCTTGCAGCTGCGCAATGAGGGCCTGCATGTCAATCCCTCCCACTTGTGCAGCGGGCGCGGCCGCCGTAGCCATGTGCGAGGCGCCATTTTGCGCGCCCGCAGCCTCGTGCGCGAGGGCGCCATCTTGCGCGCCTGAAACCTCCTCAACCACCTCATTGCTCTCCTCTATTTCTTCCCTCTGATCCTGGGTTACTCCTAACCCCTCTTCTAGTTCCCCCACCGGCATCCGATCGCCTTAACTCGCCATGGCGCAATTTCAAAATTCAGGTTTTTCTTAAAACAAAACAAATTTCGGCAGCTCGTAATTTTGAGCGCGTTAAGCGCGCTTCGGGTCCGATCCCACCCCTAGCACCAATTGTTACGGACCGCGGATAAGATGTTGTTTTGCCGAGCGGATGGCACCGCGGCCCTAACAGTTACCCCGACTAACCCGATTCCTGAACGTTGGCCGAATCGCGCCACAGATATTCAATGGGGAAAAGACTAAAGCGAAGGATGTGAAGAAGAAGAAAGACAAAGGGTAAGGAATACAAATATAATTTATTTACTATTTGCAGGACCAAAAAAACCAAGGAGAAGGAAAGATAATAAAATAATTTACAGAAGAACTCAGAGACACAGTGCAATGCTAGCTTACCTACAGTCTTAATTAATGCCCTGGGACAGAACAAACAAAAGACAGACTCACGCGGGGAATGATGACAGGAATGGCAGGAGGTGGATGGCTGGAGGGGGAGGAAGGTCCAGCTGGAACCGCAGCACGGCCAGGTCGGGGATAAGCAGCCGCCGCCCTCTCTCGATCGGCGCGTTTAGCAGCCGCCGTTCCTTCGCGGCCCCGCTCGAAACTGCTGTCAAGGCCCCAAAGCTGCTGGGGCTGAAGCTGCGGTGGCTGAAACTGCTGTGGCTGAAGCTGCGGTGGCTGAAACTGCTCTTTCCGGGATCCCTTACTCAACTCTCTCTCGTGGGGGCGTCGGGGCCGCGGGTTATATAGGCCACACCCTCGAACCTTCGCGAACCTCCCCGAGCGTTCTCTCTCCGCCCTCTCAAGCCAAACCCCTTGTACTTGGTTGGTTGTTCGGGGCTGGCTCACTCCTCCTTCACTGACGCGGTGGAGACACGCCTTTCTTCTCCGAGATTACCTCGGGTGATGGCGGCAAATGTAGTTGGCAATGCAAATGGCAATGACGCAGTTGGAAATGGAGGTTTTGGGAATGGGAATGAAAGGGAATCTATCTTATTTCACTTGGTGCAATGGAGTATTTCAATTAATGCCTTACACTAATACACATAATAAGGATATAACTGTCAACAAAGATATATCGTGTCCTGCATGTATGTTTTATGGACTAACTACGGGAACGCCCTTTGACCTTTATACAACCACAAACGGAGGGAGGAGGGGTGATATTTTACAACAACCTTTTACAACAACATTTTACCACAACAATAAAGGAAAAAAACATTCTCATATCCACAACAATATTACACGCACGCACACAGCCTGGTGTTGCCTTATCGGTTGTAGTGGCTGGCTTGAGATCTTATGATCCTGTGTTTGAGCTCCTGTCTTGCTGTTGAATTAACACCAGGTGGGGTGACTCAGCCTGTCATCCTTCGGAGGTCAGCAAAATGAGTACGAGCTGACTGGTAATAGGGGCACTGCATCAGCGGT
The DNA here is from genome assembly GCF_964187855.1 of Myxine glutinosa. NCBI lineage: Eukaryota > Metazoa > Chordata > Myxini > Myxiniformes > Myxinidae > Myxine > Myxine glutinosa. The sequence continues at coordinate 116,482,503 of NC_136267.1, read as the reverse complement.
ACGGCCACGTCCCCAGAAAACTATGCAGCTAAGCATCCACAGGCTGCATTCGAACCACCACCGGCCTCCTACATGGTCAATGATTGCTGGTGACGTTTTGTCATATTTCCTGAGCCAGCCCTCTCATACCTTTCACATTCAGCTGCGATATCTAGATTTCACGGTTTGCATGAAGCAAAGCCAAAGGTGCTAGGCGGACAAGTTGCGATAGAGCAGAGGAAAAGGTTGTTACCTTTTCGAACCTACTTGTTCTTGTTTTAAATACCTTTTTGTGTTGTTTTTTGTCGTTCGAGGAAGAAAGGTTAAATTCTTATTCTCTCAATTTTGATGAGCCGTTCCAAAACAGTTTATGAAAGTGATCTTTGGAATTCCTTTTGTTTATTGCATGAAAATCTGATCACGAGTTACGAGATCCCAGGAAAGGCAGAACAATTTGCTATTATATTGCACTACCAGGAGTACCCGGCATTGCCGGGCGGGGAGGGGAGGGGAGGGGAATGGGGGGGAGGGAAGAAGAGGGGGGGGGGGGAGGGGAGAAGAGGGGGAGGGGGGGAAAAGAGGGGGGTGGGGAGGGGAGGGTGAGGGATGGGAGGGGGGAGGTGAGGGGGGGGTAGGGGGAGGGGAGGGGAGGGGTTGGGGAGGGGGAGGGGAGGGGTAGGGGGAGGGGGCTAGCGGGGAGGTGGGAGGGGGGAGGGGGAGGAGGAGGGGGGAGGGGGAGGGGGAGGGGGGTAGGGGGAGGGGGGGAGGGGGGAGGGGGGGAGGTGGGAGGGGGAGGGGGAGGTGGGGGGGGAGGTGGGAGGGGATGGGGGGAGGTGGGAGGGGGGAGGGGAGGGGGGAGGGGAAAGGGAGGGGGAGGACGGAGGGGAAAGGAGGGGGGAGGACGGAGGGGAAAGGGAGGGGGAGGACGGAGGGGAAAGGGAGGGGGAGGACGGAGGGGAAAGGGAGGGGGAGGACGGAGGGAAAGGGAGGGGGAGGACGGAGGGGAAAGGGAGGGGGAGGACGGAGGGGAAAGGGAGGGGGAGGACGGAAGGGAAAGGGAGGGGGAGGACGGAGGGGAAAGGGAGGGGGAGGGCGGGAGGGGAAAGGGAGGGGGAGGATGGACGGGGGAGGGGGAAGGGGGAGGGCCAGTCAACAATGACGTTGCAGTTCTCATGGTCGGAGAGCAGCACAACAATCGCGACATCGTCCTGCATCTTCGAAAGAGCTCGAAGCGGATTTGGAGACTCACCGATCTGTGACCCACGCCCCCCAGTACGGCGTTGCCGGGCGGGGGAAGGGAGACCCGCACATTCCAACCCGTACATTCGCCCTCTCGACTCAAGCTCGTATTCGATTCATATTCGAAATCGAAAGGGGAAAGGGGAAATCCTTCGTATTCGAATTCGTAAACACGAAATATGAATTAAAATTTAATTCATATCGCACAAAATCGACACAAAACACGATCGCATAAAGGTGAAAAAACGCAATGGCTTTTCGCCCTGAATTACGTGCAAACGTGTGACGTGTGACGGGATGATGGAACATCACGTGATCGCTCTGAGCAAATCAGCGAGCTGCTCGCACTGGCTGAGACTAGCGGGTACTTCGCTGAAATGCGCTGAAGTAAATATGAATAAAAAATATGGATCTCGTCAAATATTGTCTCGGCCATGTTCGTCCCAGGCTCAATGGTCATGTCTATGCCAAATATCAAGCACGTGAGCCTCTCCGTTTCGGATATCGGTAACATTACACACACACACACACACACACACACACACACACACACACACACACACACACACACACACACACACACACACACACACACACACACACACACACACACACACACAGTGTTTTATATATATATAGATTTCAGTTTTAAACCACGAGTTGCAGCAGCAGGAAATGATTGCCTCCATTTTTAAAGAACTACAAACGAAAAGAGTAGAGGGTTAAATAATTCACATTGCAGAAAAGGAGCAAATTAGTCATAATTCATATCGCCATACTTTCTTTCCCAACTCTTCCCAACCCAAAAAAGGTAATTTTAAAAAAACATTAGGATAACAAAAAACAACCTTTTATTCTTTCAGGTCTTTCAGCTTTGTCATTTGGGAAATATTAATCTAAGCACTCAGCATCCACATTGAGAAAATAGAAGCAATGGCTTTGGAACATTTTCCAATCCTGCATTTTACTATAGCCTTTTCAAAACTTTCAAGAGGAATAACAGAACGCACTGCCATATGTATTTTTGAAAAAGCAGATCATTTTAATCACCTGCCTCCATTAACAAACTATTTCCAACAAACAGCGATATGTATGACTATCATTTTGAGAACCACAACCTCGGGGGGCAAGGCCATGTCAGTGCTACTTGAAGCCTTCAAACACATTGCACACAAAATGCTGGAATTTTTGCCCCTCTCCCCTCCACACTTTCCATCACACACCTTCTTCTTCCTTCTGAAAAATTTCCCCCCACAATAGTCCATTTCCATGTTTTCAGTTATTTTGTCTGCATCACAGAGTTATTTATGATCCCTCGATAAACATTGAAGTATATGAGATATTTTGTCACAAACCGTGGATCGAGTTGCACATCAAATGACAGAACCATGAATGGAAATAAAAAGAGAAATATCAAAATAAAATGCAGCAAAAACACTGCATTGCAGGAGAGAGGGGGAGAGAGGGAGAGAGAATGAGGGTGAAAGAGAGGGACTGGGGGGAAAATCCTCTTCATTTAACGTTTTTCAACTCTACTTCAAAAATCAATGTGCTGTTCTTTGGGATCGGGCCCACCCGCTTGTTGCCATAACTGCAGGAAGGAGGGAACATTAAGAGAAAAGGAACAGTAAGCTGTCATTTTAATCTCCCCCTCCTCCTCCCCCACCTCACTAACACAAAACACCACCTCCCACACCCCACTAACACAAAACACAAAACGCCAGCTGGGTTGAGATTGAAATCCAGGCTAGACAGCTCAGAGGCCTAGTGTGCATACCTCAGCTATCCCATCAGCTCTACATTTGCCATCAATGCAAGTCAATTACAGGAATAGCACTTGTAGCGAATAGGCTAAATGCAAGCATGACAAATTATTTTAAAAGTTGATTTCTAAATCTATTATGTATACATAAACTAAGAAATCAAGGGTTATTGTGATTGGTCAAGCTTACCTGAAAAAAAAAAATGCCAGTCAATTGTATTATTGACATAATTTGTCATTTTTCTTCATCATCCCCTCCCTCTAACTTACCCTTGTGTTGGAGGTACAATCAACCTACGTTTCCCACCAAGGAGCATTCCTGGAAATGAGAAAATGTGCATTACAGGTGGTTGGCTGGAGGTAATCATGACTGACATGACGTGTTAAAAGATTGATTTATGAAGATCTATTACTTACAGTAGTGGACCCATGAATATTAACCATGAAAAGTCCATATTAACAAAATGTTTGGCAACTTGGGTGGACAATCCAATTTTAATGAACATATTTAAACTCAATGTAATGAACAGTGAAATTCAGACTATTTTCCAATTCGTCTTTGGGCTGCCACGGCACATCGCCATGTCAAGTTTGCATGTCCTGAATGAGAATAGGAACCATTTAAAAATAAATAAATAAAACTCTGGAATGGGGACTGTGGTAGGGAGTACTGTCAGAACAAATTTTCCATACCAGTTGACGGAACATCACCCGTTCATTTTGAAAAGGCTCCACTATACCCACGAGAAAATCTGGTGGACTATGGGACATCTTTGTGCTGGCAGTTCAATGCAGGCGTATGAGACAAGAAAAAAAACCCCCATCATGTTTGACGTGTTTTTATATTCATTTTTCATTATTCAAGGGTAATGGGGGAAATCACAACAAAGGAAACCACACAATAACACGAAACTTCACAAACGTGATCTCCTACCCAATATATAATGGTAGGGGTGCCAAACACCAAAAACAAATATTGGAGGGAAGGAAACAAAAACACCAAAAAATAGGATGCATTAGGTCTCAAACATCCCTGCAAGTTTAAAAAGTAAAATATATCAAGCGATAGCTCTAACTCAACAAAAAACATTTATTTGAATTACTGTGACAGTATTTTATATGACGAGAATTGTCTAGAGCCACCAATTCAAATTATTTTATTTGTTCAAATTAGAATTTCCTCGTGGACCTCAGGCAAGCGATGTGCTGCGGGATATTCTTGAAAGACGTTTTATTGATCATAACATATCTCTATCATCATTTGAGAAGGTCCCACTATATTATGCAAAAAATTGTAATACCGGATACCACCATGGGTGGCGTTTTTCTGATATACAGTCATGCGTCGCTTAACGTCCTCGATACGTTCTTGGAAACGTGACTTTAACCGAATTGGACGTTGTCCGAACATAGGACTTGAAAGCTGCAATAGCCCCTTGATCCATAGGCTGAATCAAAGAGGTGGTATTCATGCCGAAAAACATGCCGAAATCACGTGCGATAGCATTCACAGATTTGCCGCCCTCACGCTGTCTTATTATTTTCTGCTTCTCCTCCAAATCAATGCTCTTGCGTTGTTTCTTGCTGCTGCTACCACTAGGGCTGGTTGCGCTGTGTTTGGGACCCATGATTAACTTTAGGGTGGATTGATTTTAATAAAATCAAATGAAAAGACAATGGAATAACGCTCACAATACACGGGGGTAATCGAGACTGGATGCTGATGATGCTGCGGCGCTGCCGACGAGGCAAAACCAAGCATACACTGTTATACAGTTTGTAAATTTTATTTCGTAAGTAAGGAAATCAAATTAAAAGTACTGTACACTACAATAGCCAAAAAACATAACCCAGTAACATAGGCATTTCTTATATCTATCAAAACATATTATGGATATATAGTTACTGTACTGTATCATCATACGCCTGGCAGCACAATCCATTTTGTTTAAGAACACGTGATGCATGCGTGAGCGCGCCCGCTCTAAGGCCACTTACATCCGCTACGTCCCGTTGTCTGAACGTTTTTTTTTTTATCCCCATTATTTTTATGGGCAACGGACGTATAAGCGATCGGACGTTGTTCGAACGCGATGCATGACTGTACAAAATATTACATATTGTTACAGACGTGGCTTGGATGTTATTTACCGAGCGGTTTTATGGTATGACCACGTCTGCACAAGTTACCCGATTGTGCCCGAACGTTGACTAGTCGCGTTACGCTGGCTCAATAAGAAAAAGAAGACACCCGGCTGGATTACAATAACACAATACGACACCAAGGGTTCAGTTCTCAAGACCTCCGGAGGAGATTATATTCGTACGGAAAGGTCAGATTACAGGGGCTAGAGTTATAATCACAGAAAGACAGGCACTTAGACACACTCTTATATTAACCCCGGACAGACTACAGACAAACGGGACAAGGCTGACTCACACGGGGGTTGATGAAAAGGACAGCGGGTATCGATGGCTCAAGGTGCACTCTTGGCTCAAAGCAGGGTCCAGTACGGTCCGGTCCGGTCCAAAGATGCGGGGAGGTATCGTCGCGCTGGGGGTGGCGGTGGCTTCTCTCTCCAAGCTGAGGCGCATCTCACGTCACATCCGGCAAGCGGCTGCGTATATCCGGCGGGGAGTGACACGCCCTCGGCTCGTTAGCTCCGCCTCGTGGAATCGGCACGTTGCTTCTCATTGGGTGCGTGCGGGGGGGGTTACTGGCTCCGCCCCTGACGAGGAGCTGACAGCCAGCCCCTTCGGGGTAACCCCGTGGAGCGCATGGTCTGGAGCTAATCGAGCCGGTGTGAGGACGCATCCTCCCCCGCTCCGCCGCCATCTCCTCTGTTGTTGTTGTAATTGTTGTTGTAGTTGTTGTTATTGTTGTTGTTTGGGGAAGAAGATGGGAGGAGGTATGGGAAAGGTCCTAAACTCACTACTGATGCCATATAATCACATTCTGGTGCAACGAAGAGTCATAATTAATGGAAACGAGGCCTTAACTGACATAGATTAAGAATAACTAGGAAGATGTCCGAAAGTTGTCTACGTGTGGTGCGGTGGACCTGGGCACGACATTTAATGGGGGAATAAGGGGAAGGTCGGCTCTACTGATTGTTATTTACATGCAATGGGACTAGGGAATGGGGGATCGGGGAAAGTTGGGGAGTATTGGAGAAAATAGGGGAATATTTACAAGCGGATATGGAGGCCAAATTCCATATTCGCAACATTGCACCCTTCTCTACCCTCGGGGCGTCCCGACCCGATAAATTTTTACCTACTTTAGTGTGGCACGCAATGTAGTTCCCTCTACTATTAACTCTACCCTGAGTGCGACAGTTTTACAGATATTCACAAATGAGTAAATATGTCCCCCTGCGACGTTGCACCCTTCTCCTCACAGAAACACACCCACAGGATAACCGAATCCGGAAAGAATTCGCAAACTAAACATACAGCCGGTAGGGAGCATTATTTACAAGACTATGCTGCTATTTACACTACGATCCAGGACCTGTTTTTGGAGGAACACATGCAGATGTTATGCATAGAGAGAGCGCGCTTGCCAGCATCGATACACCAACCCACGAGTGCTCTGTGGCCGACGGCCTTTAATAACGTGCAGAGCACCCTTCCCGAGCATCAAAAGCACCACCCCACCACCAATCGGTGCAGTCACCATTGTTCAATGATTAAAAATAAATGCGACAACCCCTAACCCTGCAGGTGTCTCTTGCTCTTCTTGTGGTGCACTTGGTGGTAACTAAAAGTGGTTCACCTGTATGGCATAGGTGCCACGTTGACCCATATGTCCATCCCCGGGTGGTGCTTGGCCGCAAACGAACTGCGGTCCATTGTGGGTGGCCACAAACATTGCGGTCCATATGGTGTATCGATCCCGGCAGCAAACAGCGAAAGTGCAGGCCCACAACTGCGCAGCCAGCACCTCTCTCTCCTCTCTCTCTACCCCAAAGCCAGATCCTCGGAGGTGGGAGACAAAAGAAGCAGACAAGTGAGTAAGGTGGTAAGGGCGCAAAAGTGCACGCAATACAAGATGATGCACACTGGGGGCACATGGGAACCAGGTGAGACAGGTACGTTCCTATCGTACGCCCCCCCCCACCAGGTAACCTACATGGCCCCTCCCTTACCCCTTACTGTATCCACAAAACACAACACTACCCATAAACATCTACTTTACAAATCGACAAACATCCCTACTGTCTTCCCCGTTCCTCCCATAAACCAAATTCGTCTTCTCTCCCTCCTAACCAATCAAATTTGCCATTTTCAACTCTCATCAAAATTTGCCATTTTCAACTCAACATCAAAATTTGCCATTACCAATTCATCATCAGTCCCTCCTAGGGAGGGAGAGATGGAATCACCCCAATGTCTCATCCACGTCGTGATGCGTCTCACAAATCCTCACAGCAATTCTCATTTCTGCAACACAACCAAAGAAAACACAGGTGTGGAGTCATCATCATCACCACAGGTAAGTGGCTGCGTATGGTGCGACAGGTTCATCAATCCTAACTATTTCCTAAATGACTTTAACAACTTTACACTACCCGGGGTCTTTCTCCGGCCAAACCATTGGCCCTCTTACACTATGGGTTCTAAAAAACCAATTCCCATTGGCCAAACTGTGGTGCTCTTCAATTTGGGGTCTCACTCCCCCGATTCATCTCCCGGTGCCCTCGCACAATTTCTGGGCTGCGACGTGTACCTCTCCCAGTGGGTCTACCCACCTGCACACCTCCACCACTGCAGTTGCCTCCGAGCTTACCTGCTCCTTACCCTAACCTAACTACCAGGGGAAGGCCCTCTGGCTCTCTCCCCACTCCGTGCCCTCTCTGGCACTGGGCTGCCCGATCCACACCCGGGATCCTCAGGCACCCACTCACAACTACCGGCTCCCAGAGCCCACCTGCGGCCTCACCTGGCCGACATCCTCACAGTGGTGGAGTGCCCAACCAACTACACACACTAACAGGCTACACGCCCAGCCATTTCCACAACACTAATGCACCCATTCACAACACCATTCTGCAACCGCACCACAAATGCCAATATCCAACCACAATTTACCTGCACCCTCTACCTAACACTTACACTACCCGCCCCGGGTACTCGTGAAAGGGGGTCCACTCTTCCCCCATCCACACCTTCGCACCATGCACACCACTCCGTACCACTTACTCCAACTCTCTCCACACACCTGTACCTGCACACCTGTGCTCTCACACCTGGTGCCACCTGCACCCTTCTCTCCCCAAGCGCATTCGCGCTGATCCACAACACTCACTACTCACACACTGCTCCACACACCTGTCCAGTTGCACACCTGGGCAATCACACCTGTCCAGTTGCACACCTGTGCAATCACACCTGTTCAATTCTCACACACACACGGCATCATCTCAGCTAACTACTCCCTTCTGAAACTTGCGCTTCCCAGTCGTCCCTTTAAACTATTGCGCTCCCTCGTCATTATCATCCACACTAATCTACCTGCGTCCCCACTACAGGTATCAGTCACTAACTAACCTTAACGTTACCTAAGGTCATCTTCTCTAGATCCCTACACACAATATCCTAACCCACCCGGGCTAGTTTTCACTGCCATACACCCCATAAGCTATTGCTCCTTTGCCCCCACACATGGGAAGGATGGTGGATTTGCCATCCCACCACATCGGGGGTCTCTCACTATCAATTTTGCACGTCAAATTTCAACAAATTAAAAATTTGCCAATCACTACCCATCATCTGCCAATCACTACTGCCAATCCCTTGCCAATCATCAAATTTTGTTTTTCTCTAATTTTGGGTCCAAAACACTAACCTCATCACCCAGTCGACTCACTAATACCTCTCGGTGCGCCAATTCCTGTCCAAAGCCCGGCTTCGTAAAGCCAAGCCATGAATGCTGGTTGTTCTGTGCCAGCGGCTGGGTGCGTCCCGCATTCGGTGCAGGGAAGGAGGTTTACCCGGGCCGAGATCCCACGCACCATCTCGGCACGGAGCCATCCAATGCCCCGATCTCGACCTGCCGGCACGTCTCACCAAAAAGTGGTCGCCATGACGACCCTTTCTATCGGGCTGCCAGCTCCGCCTAGTGGAGCCTGGACGCGGCCGTTCAAAGCGAGGCCCGGCACGCACCGAGGGCCTGCTTCGGCTAAAAGTCGCTCTAACCTCTAACCCGTGTAACGTCGATGCTTCACCTGGACGCTTACACCCCGCAGCCCGTTCCTTGCTCACACATCCAGCCGTGCCCATGCTCCTCGTACCTTTCCTTACACACCCAGGTACACTCATTCCACTCACAGCCTTGGTCACACACCTGACCACCGAACACTTTGGCACACATTCGTCGCTCGCACACCTCACCAATACACCTCTTCGCGCCCCCTCCTCGGTCACCTCCTCTGTGACAATCACAGGTGTGCCCTCATTCGCACACCCAACCACGTGCCTCACCACCAACTCCAGCGTGCATTCCCACTCACGCTCTACCATTCCAGGTGTGCATCCTTCCATCCCAGGTGTACATTCTCGCTCACCTGTCACAACTAACTCACGCTCCATGTCACTCTCACTACTTTCACCTCCATTCCTGACAGCGCACTCACCCTTACTCTTGACAGCACACTCTTTCCCCATGCACCTGTCCGTCACACACCTTTCTCGCGCACACTCTCCCGTTACACCCTCTGTAACACTCACCACAGGTGGACACTCTTCCTTACTTCTGACAGCGCACTCTTTCCTCATGCACCTGTCCGTCACACACCTTTCTCGCGCACACTCCTGCGCACACTCTTGCGCACACTCTCCCGTCACACCCTCTGTAACACTCACCACACCGCGCTCCCATGTGCTCCCTCGCACACACGCTACGACCGACTCACTCTCGCCAGCACCCTCACTCCTTGGCGTGCACTTTTTCCTCACACACCCCAGAGTCGGACTTTCTCGCACACCTCCTTTTTCGCACACCAGACCTGTCGCACACTTCACCAGTGGCCTCTCACGAACATCCGGGTCTATCTCGACCCCCAAGCTTATTAAATCACCTGGCGCATCATACGCACGACCATATTGGTCACCACTTACACCAGGTCTTCTTCCTCTTCGCTTCTCCTCCATCACCTGCGAATCCCTCATCCGGTTAATGAGCACATCATCACGATCCGAACACAGACTCTGGACCAATTCTTTTATCTCCTCTTTTATCTCTTTCTTATCCCCTCTCCGTCGCTTCTTAATTTCGCTCATCCCTTCTTCCACTTCTTCTAATTTGTGCTTCACCTCTTTTATTCCCCGGTACGTCTCCTCAAGCTCGTCCTCCAAGGCTACCTTGACCGTTTCCAGGTGCGTCCTCACCTGCCGGTCCTTCGTCTCCATAACCTCTATCACCTCGTCCAGCCTCGTTGTCAGTCCCTCACGTACCATCTGACATTCCCTCTTTGTCGCTACCAAGTCGTCTTTTAGTTCTTTCTGTGTCGCTTTTAACCCTCCTATTACCGCAGTGTTCCTTTGAACCTGCTCCACTAACTCCGTCTGTCCCGCCGTCAGCTGCTCCACCTCCTGCGTCAGGTCCTCTATGCCCCCTTGTAACTTTACAGTCCCCTTTCTCACCTCCTTCTCCATGTGCTCCTTACAGTGCCTCACCTCCTCGCGCACTCCTCCGACCTCCTCACTCACTCCTCTTCTGATCTCCTCTCCCATCACTTGCATCTCCTGCCCAGATGCCACCCTCATCTGCTCCATTTCCTCCCTGTGAGCATCCAGTTTGGTTTCTACCCCCATTCTGACCCCCTCTATCTGCTGCCCCATTTGGTTAACTTCCCTTTCCGCTTGGTCCCTCATGTCCCTCAATTTGCCTTCCATACTGTTTTCTAACCCCTCTAACCCATTTTTCACTCCCTCTATCTGATTCTCCTGGGCAGCCATTCTATTTTCTACCCCCGTTAACCCATGTTTCACCTCTTTTATCCCGTTGTCTAACCCCTCAAAATTATTGTCTAACTTCTCAATTTTCTTGTCTAACTCCTCAAAATTATTGTCTAACTTCTCACTGGTACCCCTCGCTTCGTCCCTCATTACCCCCAATTGCTCACTCCGAGCCCTCGCTTCGTCCCTCATTACCCCCAATTGCTCACTCCAAGCCCTCGCTTCGTCCCTCATTACCCCCATTTGGTTTTCCAATCGCTCACTATTCTTTTCCACAAGGGCCGTCATTTGTATAAAAAAAAGTTCCAATCTTCCCAGCGGCGCTACTTCGGTCGCGGGCACGGTGACCAGCGAGGCGCCATTTTGCGCGCCCGCTTCTTCGTGCGTGACGGCGCTATTTTGCGAACCTGCCGCCCTCACTGCTTCGCTCTCCTCCTGTCCCTCATTTTGGTCCTGGATCGACCCTACCTCACTCTCCTTTACCGGACCCCAGCTGTCTTGATCCGCCATAGCGCGACTTTCAAAATTCGGTTTTTATTTTTTATTTTCGTAAAACAAATTGAAATTTCGCCGTTATAATTTCGCGCGGGAAACGCGCTCCGAATCGATTTTCCCTCCCAAAATTTGGGCCTAACTAATTTAGTCCCGGGTTCGAATTCCACTCCTCGACACCAATTGTTACAGACGTGGCTTGGATGTTATTTACCGAGCGGTTTTATGGTATGACCACGTCTGCACAAGTTACCCGATTGTGCCCGAACGTTGACTAGTCGCGTTACGCTGGCTCAATAAGAAAAAGAAGACACCCGGCTGGATTACAATAACACAATACGACACCAAGGGTTCAGTTCTCAAGACCTCCGGAGGAGATTATATTCGTACGGAAAGGTCAGATTACAGGGGCTAGAGTTATAATCACAGAAAGACAGGCACTTAGACACACTCTTATATTAACCCCGGACAGACTACAGACAAACGGGACAAGGCTGACTCACACGGGGGTTGATGAAAAGGACAGCGGGTATCGATGGCTCAAGGTGCACTCTTGGCTCAAAGCAGGGTCCAGTACGGTCCGGTCCGGTCCAAAGATGCGGGGAGGTATCGTCGCGCTGGGGGTGGCGGTGGCTTCTCTCTCCAAGCTGAGGCGCATCTCACGTCACATCCGGCAAGCGGCTGCGTATATCCGGCGGGGAGTGACACGCCCTCGGCTCGTTAGCTCCGCCTCGTGGAATCGGCACGTTGCTTCTCATTGGGTGCGTGCGGGGGGGGGTTACTGGCTCCGCCCCTGACGAGGAGCTGACAGCCAGCCCCTTCGGGGTAACCCCGTGGAGCGCATGGTCTGGAGCTAATCGAGCCGGTGTGAGGACGCATCCTCCCCCGCTCCGCCGCCATCTCCTCTGTTGTTGTTGTAATTGTTGTTGTAGTTGTTGTTATTGTTGTTGTTTGGGGAAGAAGATGGGAGGAGGTATGGGAAAGGTCCTAAACTCACTACTGATGCCATATAATCACATTCTGGTGCAACGAAGAGTCATAATTAATGGAAACGAGGCCTTAACTGACATAGATTAAGAATAACTAGGAAGATGTCCGAAAGTTGTCTACGTGTGGTGCGGTGGACCTGGGCACGACATTTAATGGGGGAATAAGGGGAAGGTCGGCTCTACTGATTGTTATTTACATGCAATGGGACTAGGGAATGGGGGATCGGGGAAAGTTGGGGAGTATTGGAGAAAATAGGGGAATATTTACAAGCGGATATGGAGGCCAAATTCCATATTCGCAACAATATATATATGTATATATATATATATATATATATATATATATATATATATATATATATATATAGGTTGGAGAACCAGATTACAGATACCATTATTAGTAACTCCCAACCGCAACCAGGTCGACTCCATATGATGAGTGGATACCAGAGATAACGTTACCGTGTGGCAGGCGGTGCTTATCGCTCCGAGCAAGGTGCAGCAGCAGCTGTATGGGACACCTTGCTGGCGGTTCTCCACTGATGATATGGGGGTCGCATAGTGACTGATATATATATATAACTGTAAGAAATAGTAGAAACTCCAAAGTACGAGCAGGGCGTCTCATTTGTATTGAATATATAATCGTTAGATTAAATAAGACGCGGACGTAGCTTCAGGACGTCGATCTTTAATTGTCGACCAAGCTTTCGACCAACAAAGGTCTTCTTCTGAGTCAGCCCCAAGTTCAACGGAAGTCGTTTCTTCTTCTTCGTCTTCCGTTGAACTTGGGGCTGACTCAGAAGAAGACCTTTGTTGGTCGAAAGCTTGGTCGACAATTAAAGATCGACGTCCTGAAGCTACGTCCGCGTCTTATTTAATCTAACGATTATATATATATATATATATATATCTCGTATATAGTGTATAATACGCACCCGTGTATAATACGCACCCCGAACTTCCACCCCCCCCCAAAAAAAATCATTCATTTTCAGATTACAGTCGCGTGAATCTGCATTTGTACACAAACTTTAAGTAGCACAAAATGAACATTTTTGAAAAGAAAAAAACCCAAAATATTTAGCTATATGTAGTCAGTATTCTGTTACACACGCGTCAGTGTCCAGATGTGCATGCAATCGCGGGAGCCTCTTTGCTTAATAGAAGAAAGGAGAGAGTAGAGAGTAGAGAGATTATTAAAACAGTGTAGAAATGGCGTGACCCTCTGCCCTCTTCTCCCAAAATCAGGCGATGACACGCTCCTCCAGCTGAGGCCACTTCGCCGATTTTCCCCTGTTCGCCTTCTTCTTCCTCGGCATATCCTCGATGGAAGCCTTTGTTATTCGCCAGCGCCGGATGACAGATTCATTCATGCCGTGCTTCCTCCCAGCTTCTCGGTTCCCAAACTCTTCTGCAGACTGGCAGACGGACAATTTGAACTCTGAAGCGTACGACCGCCTTGACATCTTGATCTTCTCTTCTCTGGAACCGGATAGAACGTGTGAAGACATTTCAGTCTGAGCTGACGTTTACGATAATCTGCCCTATAATTTCGGATTACTACGCAATTGCAGTCGTAAAAATAAAAGACCTTCAAAATAAAAGACGGACGTGGCTTTTCAGAGCGGGAAAAGCCGTTCTATTCACATTCCGGAAGCGGCGTTGCTTTGAGCGCAAATCCATAGAAAGCACGTAATGGTACAAAACCCGCTTGCCATCCGGGGCGAACGAGCAGCAATGGCGGCCCTGCATGTCGGCGCAATTGTGCATGACACAACAGGGAAAACGTGCAACCGAGATCGCTTTTCGTAAAATACTTTTTTTTCGTAAATGTATTGGAAAATTGACTTGTTTTGAAGCCGAGTTTTTTTCTATCCCCGTGTATAGTACGCACCCCCAACTTTTGACTTTTTTCCGATAAAAAGTGAGTCTTATACACCGGTATATACGGTATTCGTATTTAAAAGAAATAAAAATAATAAAACCGATCCACAGCCTCAATTATTTTCAAACATGAGAGAAACTCAAACTATACTCATGAAACAGGAAAATAATGTGAGAGGAAATGAACATACATGGCATGAGAGGATTTTGTTTAAACAATTAGAAATCAAGAAATGAAGCATGTTCACACAGCGCGGATGTACAACTTATACCCGAACCGAAAGTATACACCGAACGTCCAAACCTTTACTTCTGTACAAGGGTGGATGAAAGAGCAAGAATGCCAGGGTTCTTTACTTACCGGACAAACCGACATCCCATCCTGGAATGACCTCACCAACTCCCAAACGGAATACGAACCCTTTACCAACATTCAGCGAGTCGAACACTGTACCATTCTTCAACTTTCCACAGTAATACACCGCCACCTAGAACAAACAGAACATTTTGTTACTGAATGATCACACAGGTTTCACCAGCAAACGCACAAATCACAGCCTGACAGGCCATTCTATTGGAAAAGGGACAGAGCGAGGAGGTTGGTAGGACGACAGAAGATGTTACACGAACGAGAGGATGGAAGAAGTAATGGACTTGGAATGATAGTTTGAAAAGAGCAGCAAAGAGGTGGTGACAGTGAAGAGATGGAAGGGTCAGAGTTTTGGCATGTGTTACGTGGTCCTCCCGGTGACTACCTGGTCTCGGTGACCCCTGGACCGTGAGAGGAACTCCGCCAGAAAGATCTATGATTTATACGCTTTCGTAACGCAATCAATATGAAAGACACAACAATTCAAGTCAATAAGAAACCCCACACCAAGGATCCGGATTCATCAATAATATATTCCCCAATCAATCAACAACCATCAATAATCAATCACCAATATTACTAAGATGGCCATCTCATGTATGTCCCCCCTTTCCCCACTCACGACCCTTCAATGGTCACTGTCCCTCACAATGTCTCTGGGCCCCTCCTGGCCAAGGTGAAGGTCGACTTCTCCGCACACGGGCGGTTGAACGGACCCCTGGCTGACGTGCTCCAAACGTGCACGTCACGTACCGGGAACAACTGCTGCAGCGCCCTCCTCCTTGCACCGTCAAGCGGGCAAAAGCAAAGCGCGGCTGGCAAAACGCGCGAGGCCCAAGGTGCGACCCGTACGCGTCCTTGTAGACGTCGAGGCGAACTGTGCCGGACGGTTGGTTCCGTGCACGAACCCACGGCAACTTGACGTGTAATCGGTAATTACCCCGCGCAGGTAACTCCTTTCGCCAGACGGGCTTTCAAACGCAGCGTCCCCCACGCTGCTCAATATCGACACCGCTCGCGTCGGAGCTGGGCGAGGAAGAGGAAGATCGCCGCTTCTCCCGGACCTCGTCTTTTTCTTCTTCCGGTTCACTATCCCGTTTCCGGTCTCCTGTTATCCGGAACCTCTCTAACCCTTTAACCACAACAACCTTTAATAGAATAAACATTAATAAGCAATGACATGAATAGTAACTCCTCTAAATCCGGGATCCGTAACACATGGTTGGTGATGAAAAAACAAATGGTGTGCGTATGTGTCTCCAGACCATAAAGGTAGGCCGGCGTTACACACGACATCAGAACATTCCCTTTCAATCTCCTTGAAATCGTTCTGTCTGCCATTACACCCTCCACCCTCCTCCACGCATTCACACCCACCTGAATCCTCCTCCACACCTCTGCCTCAGACTTACCATCCCCGGTCACTGTTCCCCCCAGATAATCAAACCTATTTCCTTGTCTGATCTCCTTCCCCTCCAACCTGATATTCATTTCTTTTTCTCTGCTGCCCAATCCACATCACCTCAGTCTTCTCCACGTTCAATTTCAATGCTTCCACACTTCCTCTTCTGTGATCTCCACCAACTCCACACTTTCCCTCCACAACTCCACTTTTCCCTCCTCCACATAACCTCCAGTTCACTGTTGCTTCCTTCCTGGTTCAACAGCTGTTTGAAATATCCTCCCCACACCTTCAATAATGCACCCCTCTCTGTCACTAGCCTCCCGCCTCCAACCTTAATCACTGCACCTCCATGTCCTTGCTATTCTCATTCCTGTCACGAGCCAATTTGTAGATCATCTTCCTTCCACCATCCTCTTCCAACTTGCTGTACACCTCTTCCACATCATTCCTCACCTTATCCACAGCTCTCTTTGCTGCTTTCCTCTTCACAGCAACTTCACATCCGGATGCCTCCGTTCTAATAATTATCCGGTTGCATTCCAATTTATTTTTTTGTGTCTACAAGATCGAGGCTCATGTAAGAGCTAACAATAATGACAAAAAAAACAAACGGACACAAGGCAAATAATAAAGAGAGTGGGAGACAAGATGGGGAGAGAGGGGGAAGCACACAAGTACAACATTTGAGAGCAGGGACATCTGTGGGAGGGAGAGGGCTTTTGGGGGGGGGGGGGGGGGGAGGCATGGGAAGGGGGATGGGGGTGGGAGAGGTAAAAAAAACACATGGACACTGGTAGGACTTCCAGGAAAGACGTCGGTATTTCAGAAAAGTGGATCTGGGATGAAATTAACAGGGGTAGAAAAGATCAAGGTTTTGGATGGGGGAAGATAAGAGATGGTGGTGAACAGCTGTTTTAAAGACCTGAAGGGAGGAGTGGGATTGGAGAGAGTGAGGGAGTTTGTTCCAGAGGTGGAGTAAAGAAGAATGAAAGAGTGAAGGTGAGCAGAGAGTCTTGATTTTGGCAATTTCACCAGAAGAGGGTTGCTGGCAGATCTTGTGCGACCTGTAGGAATATTTGGGGGACAGAACACAGACAGAGCTGGGGGAGCTAGGCCGGATAGGAGTCGGTAGAAGACAGAAAATAAGTAACATTATAAAATAAGTAACAAAAAGAATGACAACATTCTAAACGAAAGCAATGCGACAGAGTCGCCAATATGCCTCCGCATAGTCCCTTGCCCATGACAACGGGTAGATGCCCTCGTTGACTGTCCCAAAAATCAACAGCTTTGATTTAAATCCCTTCACAGCTGTTCTCAAGTATCACATTTTTACCAGACATGACAGGTTTCACATTGATCAGTGAAGCTATTTTCGAGAAAGGTTAAAAAAATGTTTTTAAAAAATATTGAAGCTAATATGGCTGCTAAACAACACGAAATACAACATCAAAAATGTACACTCTGCATATGTGTCAAAGGGAGGCGTGAAGCGCCCCTCCCTTTATATATTGGGTCGGGGATCACGTTTGTGAAGTTTCGTGTTGATCGGATAAGATTCGTTTTTTTATCCAAGGTGGCTGCCAAACCTACGACATCATTTTCAAATTATATGCAGCAATGGTGTTAGATGACATTTGTAAAGTTTCACATCAATAGCTCAAGCGGTTTCTGAGATATAATTTTTTTTTTCTTCAATCTAATAGGGCTGCCACACCATATGACCGATGACATTTTCGTGATCAACTTTTAATCGCCATGCCCAGTCAATGACATGTAAAGTTTCGAGTCGATCGCTTCATTCTTTGGGAGATGTTTTTTAAGGTTTTCGGTAAAATCCAATATGGCTGTCAAACCATGTGACCTATGATGTCATAAATGTAATATTTCAATACAAATGGGCCATAGATCATGTGAATGCAATTTCAGATTTTTAGGACAAGGCATTCAATTAAAACATTTATGGCTGGTATACCACATCACTGATGACGTTTTCATTATCAGACTTTTGTTCCCCATTGGGAGTCCTTGACAATGTGCCAAGTTTCAAATTTTTCCATTCAGCTGTTTCCGATAAATATATATTTTAATTTATTGCGTTTAATCCAAGATGGCTACCATACCACATGGCCTATGACATCACAATTATTATAAAAACATTCCGCATGGGTGTCGCTCCTACTCTGAAAGTTTAGTCTCAATCAGACATGTGGTTAGTGAGAAAAACGAGGTTTAGCCGGTACGGACGGACGGACAACCTGAAAACATAATGCCTCCGGCCACTTTTGGTAATACTAATAATATTTACTCCATGTGGAAATACAATAATATTATTTAACACTGTCCTGTCCGTAGCGATTAAAATCAGCCTTGGACGAATAGCCGACAGTTTCACTCCCGAGGCAGCAGCCCGAAGAATGTCTATTTTTGTCGCACTCGGGATGAAGGAATGCGAAGCGTTTACCTGAACGGAATACACAGGTTTATTCCGAAGCCACAAAACACGGAAACACGACAGTAAATTCAACAAATATGTATTTAATGAAAATAACCCAAATAATAAAATGAATGCTGAGGTAAAAACTAAAATTCTAACTGAGGTACCTCCACACACGGACTCGAAAACGGACACACAGTGGAAAGATCAAATAAAATGTTCCTTTTTATAGAGCACTTAACTCGTCGTCCCAACGAGTACTTTGGTGAGGTCGGTAGTGATGGCCAAGTCCAACGCTTCTGGTGCTTGAGCGCCCAATACGGCTGTGAAGTGGACAGCCAAGACGTCCTCCTCTCGATTCCTGGCCAGCAGGCACAACGCGCCCCTCAGCTCCCGCGAAGAGCACCACAGCCACCAAAACCTCCTCATTCCGGTCTCTCAAAAGCTCTCCTCAAAAGCGCACAAAATGGCCAAACTCCTTTACCAGCCCAAGAGACGCGCCCTTCCTCTTCTCTCTCGAAGCTTCTCGATGACCTCCCACCGATCAATCACGATGCTCTTTCCAACTCACCCCATGCTCGTCTCGGCCAATCATGACCTTCACGGGTGTGGCCTGGCGGCTCTTTCCCCACCTGCCCACCACACCACTCCGGGGGTAGGTCCTTTGGGCGGGGCTTAGTCTGATCGGCTCTGCTTGCTGTTTGTCGGCGGTGGTTGTTGTTTAAAGGAGATTTTCATGGCCGGCCTTGTCAGCAAAACGTAAAGGGAAAATTACAGAGGGGAAATCATGTACTGGGGAAAATTAGCCGTAATCCCTAACTAATTAGCACTGCTTCACCCCTCATTTGAAGACAAACAATCTTAAGCTACAGTTTCCCTACTTAAGTACATCGAGATTTCTCCTACTCATCCACGTTCCATGCTGCAATTATGCAATCCCACCTTTCCTATGTGATCTTTTTACCTACCCCTCCACCCCCAAACGTAACAATACTTTTGGTAATACAATAATTAATACTAATAATATTAACAACAATTATAATGGTATAATTTGGCAATAATAGACGTATAATTCCCCTCCCGCTGATCCAAGCACATCTGGGCTTGGTGAAAGGCGAGCTAATGTTGAAACAGAGGCAGGTATGCTACAAGGCCATGAAGACCATTGAAAATTTGGTCCATTCGTAGAATAAAACGATTCATCAAAGGCATAAAAAGTCTATGAAGACTGGTATCATCCTGCAGAGGAATGAAGCAGGCTGGCCATGGGCACATTCATGAGTCGTTTGAGCACAGTCCCCGCAAGTCCATTCGGATTGCCACCTGTGCAGATGCCGCTGCACCCTCAATTGTACATGAACTGTGGTTGTACACGTACAAGGTTCAGCTGGTGGAGGCATTAAAGCTGAATGACTGCATGTGATGCAGAGTGCTTGCAGTGGACCTTTTTTGTAATGCTCAGATAAAGGCGGCAGATCTCTTCGACACGTGATCTTCTCAGACAAGTCAATTTTCCACGTTTATGAAAAGGGTAACAGACATATCGTCAGGATGTGGGATTCTGAGTCTCCTCATGAGGTCTGAGAACCCAAGTGTGATCGCCAAAAAGTTAACATGTGGTTTGGCCGAATGGATGACTGCGTCATTGGGCCATTCTTCTTTGCTAAAGCCGCCATAAAGTCTGACAATAACCTGGATATATTGGAGAACTTTGCACTCCCACAATTGGCAAAGTTGCCACCATAGGTCGTTTACCAACACACTGGAACTGCCCCACACTGGAGTCTAATAGTGCGCAATTTCCTCAATGACCACTTCAATGATCGATAGATTTGGCACGACAGTCCAATTCTGTGGCCACCACGGTCGCCAGACATAACCCCTCAGGATTCTATTTTCTGGGCTTATGTGAAGGATATGGTGTACCGAACAAGGGTTACCTACCTATATTACGGATCTGATGAGGATTAGGGCTGCAATCAAGACCATAAATGCAGGAATGCTGAACCGAATCTGAAAGGAAATAGAGTGTAACTGCAATGTGCTATATGACAACGGGTATTCACATAAAAGTATACTGATGATGATCAATTATGAACTTGCCAATAAAACTTTGAGAAATGTTTTCATCTGCAGCAAACCACATCATTGCATCCCATTTCATTTTTTATTCACTATGGTTTCAATTTGGAACATCAATTTGTGTCGTGTGTGTGTTGCAGCGTGTGCATTGTTGCAGCACATGGAGTGTGTGTGTGTGTGTGTGTGTGTGTGTGTGTGTGTGTGTGTGTGTGTGTGTGTGTGCGTGCGTGCAAGAGAGGGATAGAATTGTGAGGAACAGAAATGAAAAAACGAGATGTGTGTGTGTGTGATCACCACAAACAATGCAATCTATGCAAATAATGTAGCTTGACAAGGCGAATAAGGCAGTGTTTATCCCTTTGGATGGATAAAGCAACCAATATGATTCAAACCTTGCAAGATCACAAGACATGCAACAAAACCTTTAATTTATTTTGTCACCAAAGGATCTATTTTCACGTACCAGATTTGATTCAGGCACCTTTTGCAAGTCAGTTACGTCACTGAAACCAAACTTTAAAAGCCAAAATTGCAACGCGATACAACACTCATGGGTTATCCTTCAGGAAAGGTACTATTTCAGCTCTTGGTTTAGCAAGAGCATGGAATAAGCTGCTTCATAAGCCTGTTTGCTGTGAAACTTCATACCTCTTTGCCTTTCTTAGCCCTCTGGCCTTTTCCCACAATCAGGTCCTCTATCACAGTGCCACCTCTGAGCACCTGTTGAACACCTGCTGCCTTTGACTTCTTGTCTGCTTACCAGATCAAACAGAAAGAAATAGCAATAGGTCAAGTTAGAAACAATAAAGGGTAGAGATGTTAACCTTTTCTTGTGAAATAAAATTACATTAGACTAGAATGCCACTCGATGGAGAGCATACGACCACCAGGCTGAACAGTTCACGTTTTGTATTCCACTCATAGGTCAGATCTGGATCCAGATATTCACAAAAATCTAATCAATTCGTCCTTTTCACACACCCAGCCTTTCCACCAAATTTCATCGGAATCCATCCACAACTCTGATATATCCTGTTCAGACAGACAGAGGTGAAACATAACCTCTGCCCACCTATGGTGGAGGAGGTATTGATGATATTTGAGGCGGTTGGCTCTCCTCTGTTGTCTTCTCCTGAAATTGCCAGTGGTTTGGTATGGACGACAGTTAACGAGTCTGTCCCAAAGCGAGTGGCTCGTTATTGATATACCCCCACTTTCATGTCCTCAAATGCGGCATTCATGTCTTCAGTAATTAACCCATGTCCAATCTAAAACCAAAGCCAAGACAATTTTTAACCATAGACTGCAGGATGTACCAGATTTGGGGTACCCCACTCGACGTTTGCAATCGAAAAGGCCGAGTTTGCCTATTTATACCATAGCCTCATGTATATGTCAATAAGACATGTGCATTGCTAACTCGCAGGTGGGAAGAAAATGAAAAAACACCAATGCATCGAAAGCCACAGACATTAATTCATATTAATAAATGCAGATTTTCATTTGGACGGTTACTAGACCTTATCAGGGTTAGTGTTGGTGTGTGTCAGCAGACAATTCAAACGATCGGTTTTTCTTAAATGAGGATTTATAAAAGGATGCTAACCACCGTGGGAAGCAACATAAAGCTGACATTTCAGACGTTCGTTCTTTGTCGAAACAAGAGAGGATAACGATTTGACCCAAAAGTTTAAACCTAGCATGAGTAGAGCAGCATATTTTGCTGCAAAGGTATAGGCTCACCTTCTTGAGTTGTTGCCAAGCGAGGACTTGTCATTTCCGATGATCCTTGAAGCTTTCCCTTAACAACCCGGCCTACTTCAGGGGTCTGAGTATTCTGCTTCCCTTTCATTGTATTTAACTGCAAACAGTCGCACGAAAACAACGCATTTGCCAAATCACCAACAGCTTGTGCACAGCATTAGTTTCTCCGAATATCAAGTTTTCTCAGCACCAGCCGGAAAGCACGAAGAAAACTCACCTGTTTTTCAGCTTTCCCTGGTTTCTGGCTCTCGTTGGCTTTGGCCTCCTTTCTGACAGCTCCATTTCTATGCTTCTCTTCGTGAATCTCCTTCAACCTTTTCGGCTCAATTTGGTTAGATGTCTGAGATGTGTGCCGCTTGCCGTTCACTGACAATCCATTGCAGGATGAAGAAGTGGGGAGAACAGTTTATGATGAAACTTCATTTAAAATAGCTAAATAAATAGGAACTTGCATTAATCGCTCCTCTTCTCCAACCTTCAGCAAGGTTTCGTTGATTCATTTTTTAGAGAAAGAACAAAGAAAACCTACCGACTGAAATCGGGGTTTTCACTTCTTTTGTCGTCTGCATTGTAACCTCTTCTTCTTCCTCTTCCTCTTCTTCCTCATCCACTTCTTCTTCTTCTTCCACTCCCTCATCTTTATCATTCACCTCCTCACACACTTGCTTGACATTGTCGAGATCGTCCTCACCCAGATAGTAACCAGTTAAATGTACTGAACCTAAAGAAAGTATTTATATGCACAGAATAGAAACCGAGGTCAAGCTTATTTTATCCAACGCAACATTTCCACAATAAAGTTGGACTCAAGGATGCAGAACCAAAACTATGCTCAGAATTTCCACCAATTAGTTTCTTGGCATTAAACTGATGTAATCATACAAGTGGCTTCATCTGAAGTGCAAAACAAATACTGACGCAAACATGAATAGAAAAGGAAAGTGAAATGAACAGAAAAGGAAAGGCATGGAGCTTGCTGGAGTTGAACTTGCCTTCGCCTCATGGAAGGCAAAATCCAATGGAAGGCAATCTCCGTTACTTTCATAAAGCTCGAAACAAGTGTGTGTCCACCCTCAGGAGAGCCAGGAAACAACATCTCTCCACTCTCAAGACCGAACTCTCAAACCTGTCTCCATCTTCCAAATCCTGGTGGCGTCTGGTCAAATCCGCTTCTGGTGTTTGTTCCCCCCTCCATCCCCTCCCTTACCTCAAATGGCTACATAGCTGACTCCGCTCCATGCAAATTTTGGGCAAAGATATCATGATCTTTCCTGGGAAAACCACATTTCCAAGCTGGCCTCCAAAGCCAGTCGCCGACTGGGCATCCTCCATCAGGCGAAGTCCTTCCTTGGCACATCTGAGCTCCTCACCACATACAAGGATTTCATCCACAGCTTGATGGAGTACTGCTCTCCCCTCTGCTTTCAGAATCATCTGGCTCGGCCTTGCTCCCCCAGCTCTGTCTTTGCTCTGTTTCCCAAGTATTCCTACAGGTCGCACAAGATCTGCCAACAACCCTCTTCTGGTGAAACTGCCAAAATCAAGACTCTCTCCTCACCATCACTCTTTCATTCCTCTTTTCTCCCACCTCTGGAACAAACTCCCTCACTCTCTTCAATCCCACTCCTCCCTCCAGGTCTTTGAAACAGCTGTTCACCACCATCTCTTATCTTCCCCCATCCAAAACCTTGATCTTTTCCACCCCCCGTTAATTCACCCCAGAGTCACTTTTTTGAAATACCGACATCTTTCCTGGATGTTCTAGCAGTGCCCATTTGTTTTATACCTCTCCCCCCCCCCCCCACCTACATCCCCAGTCCTCCTCCCCCCCCCAACCCTTTCCCTCCCACAGATCTCTCTATGTCCCTGTTTTGCACTGTTGTATTTGTGTGCTGCCCTCTCTCTCCCCATCTTGTCTCCTGCTCCCTTTATTATGTTTTATGTGTCCGTTTATGATATTTGTGATTAATGTTAGCTCTTACACGAACCTCGATCTTGTATACACAAAAAAAGAAAAAAAGAAAAAAAAAAGAAAAAAAGGTTATTACTTGTAAAATCGAAGATTTTTCAAGTATATTGGTTTGTCTTGTGCATTATTCTCTGTCTGTCTGTCTGTCTGTCTATCACCTACAGGTCACAAGTTCAAACCAATCATTAAAATTCACAAGATGGTAGAGTTGGTGATAAGGAAGAAGCCTATTAATTTTGAGGTCAAAGATCATCTTGACGTCAAATTTCTAAAATTGTCATTTTTCATTTGATCGACTTGAAAATTAAATAGCAATTGCATAGTGCCTCACTGAAATGGGAAACAAACTATTTTTGAGGTCAAAAGATCAAAGGTCATCTCAAGGTCAAACTTCTAATATCCATTTTCATCTCAAAAATCATCAATTTTAATCCGATTGAGCCGAGCTTTCATCAAGATCGTAAATTTTAATCTTAATGAAACAGACAATTTGATGTATCCATGGCAACTTTATATTTTGGGCAGGGATGGATTTTGCAAGTACCGTGGTCTGCATGACATCCTTCTTGTTTGGATGCTTTATGACTTCCTTATGGCACAAACAGCCACAGCATGTTTACAGCCAAAATGACCTACGAGCTTTCAGCACGAATGGTTATATGAAGATGCAGCATAAGTACTGAGCTTTACATAGAGATGGTTCAATTCCATCACATCTGAACTCACATTAACCCAAAGTCATCATCATGCTCGGTACCAAATGTCAGTGCTGCCGAAGCACTTTCTGAGCTAGGATTACAATCCTAGATGGATCACCACTCTGACAAGGGATTGTCAACCGTGTGCAGGAATTTGGAATTTAGCCAGGGTGCCCGTGATAGCCCGCAAACTCTTTGCGAAAGACACCATGACATCTTTATTTCTAATAAAGATATGAGCTGCAGGGTATAATACTCCTTTATCGTGTTGTATTGAGGTTTCAGAAGGATTTTCCTGATAGACATTGAAAATCCCAGTGAATCGTAGTGATATATCTGATAAGTTTGCAATTTATACAAAGTCGTCAGAAGCCAAGAAGCAATTTATGCAAATAAATCTCAAATGATATTGAAATGCACAACTGCTGTAATTATCCATCCAAAAAGATCTTCTTCTTCTTGGGGTACCACCACCTCTGGAGCCACAATTTCCAAAATATGAAGTGATAGTGCGTTTTTCTATGAATGGTATATGATGGGGTTAGGTTAAGCATATTGAAAAATGTATTTTTTTTTAGATGATCAGCTGGGTACCATTAGTCCATTTCACATGGACCACCCGAATGGTATTCACATGGTGTGGTGTAAACTCACCTGATCCCTCAATGAAAAAACACACTTTCTCTCCTTGTGAGAAAATCAAGTCAAGGGGATGTTGCCAGGTCTTCCCGTGCTCCAAAGTGCACAATATGTGGTCTGCACCTTTGACACGCAGCACCACACTTTCCAGGACCGACTCTGCCAGCACAAAATAGAAGCCATATTAATTATGTCACTTCCATGCCACTGCCTTGAGTGCAATCATCAAAATAAGTTCTGCACTTAAGCCTATTATACAATTATTTATATCCACATGATATATGGGTCCAATATAGGTGTTCATACATGCAATGGTGGGTGTGTGGGTGGGGTGGCATGAGGAATGCGGCAGGTGGATGGGGCATGACTGGTGTGGAGGGTGAGTTATTGGCGTTGGATGTGCACAAGGGGGCAGGTGACAGTCTGTGTGTCATAGATACAGGTGAGAGTGTGGGTGAAGGTGGGGTGGCAGGTGTGTGGGGGTGAGATTGTTGGGGGTAGGGCGAGTTCAAACAGGGGTGCTGGCATTGGGGTTGTGGTTGTTATTGTGAGTGCTGCAGGTGCAATAAGTGATAGGAGTGCTGCGATTGTGCACGAGGATGGTAGTGCTGATGATGGGGACAGTGATGCATGCATGTGATTGTCGGAGTCGGATGGTTAAGGTGACCAGGAAGGTTTTGTCACAAATAGGGAAATTGAAGATGTGGACTCGCCATTTTTGTCAAAATGATATGAAAAATAGAGTTTTGTGTTGTTTTAGGGGCAGAGGAATATTGATGAAATGTTGGATGACATTTTGTCAGGTTGTGGGCTGGGAACATGGGTGTTTGTACATATGGGGGGTATAAACGATGGGGAGAGGGTCTACACGGAACCTTTAAAGAGGAGATGCATATTTTTGGGGGAGCATTTGCAGAATCTGGGCTGTGTGGTGATGTTCGCAGGAATTCTGCCAAGGCTGGGATCGCGCGGAATTCTATAATAGAACGACAGATGTGAACAAGTGGTTGGAGATGTGGTGTAGGAAGGAGGGGTTTGGATTTGTTATTATGTGGGGATCCCTATATGGTCATAGTGTGTATGTGGTCAGGTTAAAGGGTGCTTAATAGAAGGGGGTGGTGAGATTCGTGGCGGTTCTTGAGACATAGATTAATTTTTTTTAGAATAGAAACTGAGGACGAGGTTGGAGGATTGGGGCAGCATAGAGTGGTTAATGGTTGAAGGGGTGTTATGTGAATGCCAGGAGCTTGAATGGAAAGATGAAAGAGCTGGAAGCTAGGATGGTTAGCGATGGATATGACATCGTTGCTGTGAGACGTGGTCTAGTAGAAATTCAAGGGTACAGGGCTTATAGGTGTGATATAAAAGAGAAAAGGGGAGGAGGTGTGGCAATCTGGGTGAAAGACAGTATTATAATCGAGAGAAAGGCATAACATTAACGAGGGAACTGATCGAGAGGATTCTGTGTGGATAGAGATTAGAGATTGCGACAAATAGCCGCAATATAATAAGCATTTCTATGTTGTAGAGATGTGAAGTTCAGGATAGTGGTGTAAGGTTGTTGCATTTTAGGAAGGCAAACAGAGTACGAGAAGTGATTTGGGAGATTTTGATTGGGTAAAGTTAATGAGTGTGTGGTCTGCATCAGAGAAATGGGAACCTTGAAGGAGGAAACGTGTACGGTGCAGAGCAGGTATATTCCAATGAGGTGTACAGGTAGAGGCACAAAGAGACGAGGGTTGTTGAGAAAGGAGGTATGCAGTGTAATCAAGGATGAGCACCAAGGCATTGATCAAGTAGAAAATAACAGCACAGACGGAGAGACAGCCGGACTGACAACCCGAGAACATAATGCCTTTGGTGACTTAATTAGCAGAGGCATAAACATAGGCGTAATACAACTGGCGCTCACCTGGTAGAATAAACAGTATATATACTGCACTGACTAAAGGTATTTAAAACCAATTTCAATTGTTGCTAGAAGACAGGGCAGCATGTAGAATCATACTAACATAATCATAAGACTTTAAACAAACTTTAAACATAAGACTTCAAACAAACAACAACAACAACAACAACAACAACAACAACATGCATTTTAAGGCCATGTTCCCTGCTAGAGCGGGGGTTAGCCTTGCGGTCCCCATGACAATCTTCTCCATTTTGCCCTATTTTCTGCATCTCTCCTTGTTAACCCCCTTGCCCGCATTTCTTCTTCCACCATCTTTAGCCAAGTCTTTCTCGGTCTTCCCCGTCCTCTACTTCCTTCTACATTAACTTCCATCACTCTTCTCAACCAGTCACTTTCATCCTTCCTCAATACATGACCAAACCATCTCAACCTGTTCCTCTTCACAGCATCAATCACAGGCAATATTCCCATCATCTTTCGCAATTCATCATTTGTCTTCCTCTCTCTCAACGATACTCCGCACATCCATCGAACCATTCGCATTTCCACCCTTTCCAGCCTTCGTTGCTGCTCTACGTTCATTACCCATGTCTCGCTCCCATAAATCATAACACTTCTCACACATGCAGCATACACCTTTCCCTTCAGCTTCAGCGACACTCTCCTCCTCATCAGCACGCCACTCAGTTCCCGAAACTTCTTCCATGCACATCTCACTCTTCCATGCACATCTCACTTCAAACAAACAAACAAACGTATTTTGGGGCCACCCCACCCCGTATACCTCCTCAGACCCCAATTTTTCGAATGCCTTGAACAAACATTTGTACATCACGGGTGATGAAGGTTGTGGTGAAGTTTCATAGAAATTGTGCGTGTAGTTTCTGAGAAGAAAGCAAATACCTATTTTGGGGGATCAAACCTGGATCCACTTTCACCCCGTTGATCCCCTTAGAATCCGATTTTTTAATGCCATGAACAAACTTTAGTCACAACACAACAAATATCATTTGTCCCAAGTTTGGTCACAATCCCTTCAGCAGTTTCGGAGAAGAAGTTGGAAGTGTTTATGGACGAACTGACGGACGACACGCCATCGCATAAGCTCTCCTGAACTTCACTCCAGGTGAGCTAAAAATTAGGATCTTGGCACTCCTACCAGCACAAAGCTCACAACCTGGGAATGTTTGTTTTTACCCACATGCCACACATCTGCAGAGCCTGCTCAACAGAGGCTACCTGCCAGAGTGGATCAATCAATAATGCCAATGGGACAGCCACATCCTAAATGCAACAGAATTCTCACCGCACACGTCCTTGCAAAATGATGTTAAATCACGAGACCTTTGTAGGACGTCATCGTTAAAACCGAGTTGCAAATCCTCAATTGAGCTACGTGAAACACAATATAAACCCATACCGATTGATGCTGTCAAATAGTTTCAGCTGTTTATGGCTCATCTGCTTTGATGAAGGGCAAGGGCCCAAAACCTCAGGTGCATATGACTTACCATGGCAGTCAACATACACCATTATCGGCTTTCAGTTGATAAAATGCATCAGCCTATCCTTGGTTTCACCTCGTAGCTGACACAGCACGCTGCAGTCAAAATATGCAATAAATTTCCATGCACATTGATGAATGAAGGGGTAACATAATTTGGGAATAGCAACACCTGAAGTTCACCTTGGCTGCAAGCTTTGACATCAGCCCGCAGTCAAATATTCACAAACATCTTGTGAGGATACAATAGTCTTGTTTAAAAGTTATCTCAATTTACATCAAAAGTGCTTTGCGTTCGGATACTTCAATAATAGTTTGCAAAAACGGCATTAGAGGTGATATGGCAGTTAACAGACAGCTGAAAACATCATTGGGGTCTCTCTCTCCCCTCCATGCAAGATATCTATTACAAACGCTGCACACGCAGGGCCGCCAGCATAGCTGACGACCGTGTCCACCTGTCCTATGGACTTTTTGCCCTCCTGCCCTCTGGGAAAAGGTACTGCAGCATCCGGGCCAGATCTGCCAGATTCTGTAACAGCTTCTTGCTCCAGGCTGTCAGGCTCAACACCCTGGTACCTTCCACCACCCGCTTTAATTTAACTAACAGGGTATAAACACCCTCTCCCCCCTTGAATGTTTATATTGCACCGAGGTCCAGGAGGAACGTCATTTCGTTCCATTTTATACTGTATTGTATATGGATGGGATGACAATAAAGTTTATTGAATTGAATTGAATATTTGGTACAAGTCATGACGAAGGTGTTCTTTGTAAAAGTGTTCCAATCCTACCTTTACTGACATTTTCATCAGCTGAAGCAGGGTCCAATGCAGCCATGGTGAGATGGAAGTCATTACTAACCTCCTGTGAATACAGTTTTCCATGTTCGAGTTTGAGTCCTGCAAAATCCCACTATTCCGCTTCATTTGGAGAACAAACCCTTTGGCAATAACAATAGTACATATAATATAATCAGAATTAGAAGCAATGATCATGACAAATTGCCTTTCAGACACTTTTGGGACCATTGTAGAGGTAGGAAATAAAGAAAACGAGGGCCAAGTTGAAGGAGCACCATCGCAAATCCCCACGCTTCCAACCTATAGCAAAGTTGGAAGATGGCAAAAGGTTCCACCAGGAATGACCAAATATCTAATTTTGAGTTAATTTTTTTTCCCCCGTTTTGACCCTTGTGGCCCAAGTCCCCATCCACCAGTGCATGCACTGGGGGTCAAATCCCAAAAATATCGTTACATATTTCATGTCTTCCAATGTTCATTGCATATGCAAAGTTTCATTTAAAAACGTGCCTGCAATTACATTTTTTGGCATTTACATTATTACATTGACATTTACATTTGGCATTTACATTATTACATTTGCATTATTACAATTACATTGACCTTTTGACCCCATCCCAAGGTCTATGGAGGGGTGAATCTTGCAAATAGCTTTTGTCATGTCCACCTGACTGTGCCTGGATGGGTTTGAGGGTACAGTAGTAGCAGTTGAAAACCCAAATCCTATCCAGGTTCCTCCTGATACTCCATATTTGTCGTTTTGGATTCCTTCCGATACTCCAGTGCTGTATTTGGTCAGTTATTTGATTAATTTTGGCTCGTGTACGTGTTCTCCATGGAGTGCATATAAACCTCCGATAGGCACATAGGACAATATAGTTAAAAAGCAAAAAGTGAAATAAAACAAAAAGTCAAAGGAAGATATTATTGTCAAGGGTGTGGGGAAAAATTAGATGGTTATGGGTCTCCACCTTCAAAGACTGGAAGGATAATTGCACCGACTTATGGAGGCTGTTCTGATGACCCAGGAAGAGATCTTCCTGGGATCGGTTTATTCAGCTTGACGCATGTTAATACAAGTTCCCTTTCAACTTCAACGCAGGAGGACGTCATTGTATCCATCAAGCCTGGCAAGTGGCAATGTTGTCAACCTATCTCAGCAGGATGCCAAGTCTCAAAATCTGCTTCTCACCTACAACAGGTAGGTTGGTACATTTTTAGTTTTCTATCGCCTCATTTCTGACCTTACACCTCCTGCCCTCTCATCCCTGAATTCTCCCCCAGGTTGCACACATTTATTATTCCAGAATCCAAAATCTGGAACGCTCACCTCTAGTCCATCCCACTACTCTCATTTCTTGAACTAACTCCTTGTGTCGGTTTTTTTCGTAACTCTCCCTCCAGTACTTGAGTGCTTCCTATAAAGACCGATCTCTCGCATGATCTAGAGTCCAAATTACTCACCGATGCCCTTCCCCCCGATGCCACTCATGTGTGTGGTCGTCTTCCTGTCCACCTTCGGCCCTCTGTCATTTATCTCCTCCATGAGCGTAAATCGTTCGTGCATTGCCAGAATTCCATTGCAGGTTCAACAGCATTTTCCAACATATTAATCCTGACATTTTGAAGTAAAATTTCAAATTCATAAAAAAAAAAAAATCTAGTCAAAATTTAATATGGTGTACAGCTCCGATTAGATCATTCGGCCCACAACTTGGGAAGTCAATGTGTCGAGTCAAACTTGCAGATAGGCAGTTTGTGAAACAATGAGCATAGCCCAAAAGCTACCAAGGAGCACACACTTTGTCCAAAAGCACCTTGTGTCAAAGAAAAGTTGAAAACATTAAATTTGAAAATTGAACATGGTAGAACATTATCAATTGGAGCCATCTATTTAGTACGTACGCAAATATAACGGAGGTGATGACGTCATATCATCCGTCCTCCTATTTGGTGAGATGGTAAGAGATGGCTCTTTATCATACAACATCGTTACATCGCAAACCCATCAAGATGTAAAACAACAATTGTGATTCCAGTCCTCAAAACACTTTAACTTCGACCATCTCGTAGTTATAAACTGTTAGTGTTATGGGCACCATGGCATGTTCGTTCAAAATGAGTACGGCATGTACTTACAGTTACACTTACAGTTACATCGATCGGGCCAGATCGGAATTATGCCGATTAAATGTAGCCATTTTCAAACAGTTAAAATAGTAGTTGAAAACCTTGCATAAAATTCATTCAAAACCTTGCATAAAGGCACCGAAATAATGACAGTGTTTGGACATTTGAAATTCAATTTAACGATTTCAGCCTCAGCCCACGTGTTAAATTAATTGAAATGAAATATAAACTAAAAGTGTGAATGTTGGGAAAATAGCGAATAATTGACACTTATTCACAATAAGTTAAAAACACCAAGAAAAAGGTAAATATCGTAAATACAAACGCACCCCAAAACATCATCTACACGTGAATGAAGAAGACTCGGAAACGTGGCTTACATTTCCGCTTCCAAAATTTTCTTCATCTCAACTTTCGTTCAAAAAGCCACAATTCCTTCAAATAAATATTTCTTAACATCAATCTTGAAGATTAGCTGGGAAATAGAAGAAATCCTAATAAGCCACAAATAATTGAAGAAATCGGCGCTGCTGTTAACGACGTTGCCATGGCTGCTATGAAGGAAACAAACATGTCGTTTTGCACGTCGGTTGTTTGGCGTGAATCAAAAACCTTTCATGGTCGATTTATATATATTTCCACAAGGTGGTGTTGTCTCCCCTATTTGGTTTTCGTTGTACACATAGTAAGGGAAACATATGAAAATCTGTTAACTAAATTGTTACCAAAAAATTTCTTCACCAATATGTTTGTAAAGGTGTGTTAAAATGTGTTAAAACATGTGTTAAAATGTTGAAGGTCAACTCCCGTGGGAAACCCAGAAAAAAAGCTGTTGAATTCGGGTACCGAAAAATTATTTTGGAGAATTTTTATTTTTTTAAATCGGCCCTTAAGTAACTTATGAGGGGTCAAATAAGGGTTTTTCATGATTCTGAGTTGATTGTTAACATTTATATTTCACCACAGACACTCCTTTGTGGAAAAATAATTTCTAAATATATCTCATTTTCTACTTTGCAGGACATGGAGTCTAGCAATATGGATGAAGACGTTACTCCACCTGTGCTCAATTGCTTCATCTGTGCACGCTCGGATACACCAGCTGAAAGGCTCATACAGGCAACTCCAAAGGGATACTCAACTTTATTGAAACAAGCAGAAACTGTCGAAAATGTTACTGTTGTGGAACGTATGAAGGAGGCTCAAAAGGAAGGAAAACTGAGGTACCACCAGAAGTGTAAAAATGATCTGTACAACAACTTTGTTGCAACCACCAAGAAGTCAGCTCAAGCATTAAAGGCAGAGAAAGAGTCATCAAAGTTGAAGAGAAGACGCACTACTTGTGAGTTCAGTTCATCAACTGGCTGCAGTTCTAGAAGATCACAGTCAGTTGACCTCCTGTATAAGGATGTATGCATTCTTTGCAACCAACCAGCCCAGCTCTACAAAAATAATCCAGCACAAGCTAGAAAGAAATACAGAGTGCCAGATAATTTGACTGCAGATACACTGAAGGCAAGCTTGCTGAAGACAGCACGGAGTCGCGGGGATGACTGGGGCACTGAAGTCACTGGACGCCTGGAAGGGATCAACGACTTGGTAGCAGAAGAAACACTGTACCATTTGCGATGCAAACTTATGTTTGCGAGAGGTGACAGTTTGTCCAAGACTGATGAGGAAGGAAAAAGGAAGAGAGGACAGAGGAGTATTGATGAGGAGCGAGAGGCAGTTTTTATTGAATTCTGCGAATGGTTAGACTCAGAATTAGAGCATGGGGTAATGAACATGGACCAAGTCCATGAAAAGCTGCAGGAGTTTGATCAGTCACCAGAGAAGAGCCTTTCTTATTCAAAGCATTGGCTAAAGATAAAACTTCTAGAGAAATACGAAGACACCTTGTATTTCACAACACAGGAAAGAAGGGCAGATGTACTCTGTCTCAAAGATGGCACCGACAATATTCTGCGAGCGCATCATGCTAATCTTGACCATGGAGATGAGAAGACTCAGATCATAAAGACGGCACTCAAGTTCATATCCAATGATATTGCCTTGATTGATTTAGGTCCAAAGTCATACCCCACCACACACAGTATGACTGACATCGATAGTCAGCTGACACTTGTTCCTGCAAGCCTTCAGATGTTCTTGAGACCGATTGTCAAGACAGACGAAAGAGTTGCCGTTTGGGGGCAGAATTTTATTAAGGCCTGTCGACCTCGGTCTGGAGCATTGCCACACCAAATGGGGCTTGCCATACAACTTGATCATAGATTTGGGTCAAAATGGATGCTCAACAAGTTCCACCGGCTGGGATACACTGAGTCTTACACGGAGACACAAAACTACAAATACTGCTTCCTTAATAGTAGGAGTGGAGATGATGTTCCAGATACTTCTGGCACTCTTGACACCATTGTGGAGGAAACCGATGAACAGATCAATGATGAGATTTGCGGTTGATGCTGCGCTTGAGGATAAATCAGTGATGACAGCCAAAGTGCCAGCCAGTGAAAGTGAATTGTCAAGTAATGATCAGGTGGTCTTTATGGAGGTTGGGGAAACAAACAATGCAGTCACTCAGTTTGTTGGAGACAATATAGATTTAAACATTGTCTCTATTCACGGAAACACTCCCTTTCACTCTATGGGTTGGATCGAAGTCACCTCTCCGGCACCACCTTTGCCAGATCCACAGACAACAGCAGCTTTCCCCCGGGTGAAGTTGAAGGCACTCGACAAAGCTAAGATCCTGAGAGGAACTGAAGTAAAGATTATTCCATTTACGAACAGGAAACAGATAGGAACGAACGCGATCATGTTTCTCCCCCTCGCTGAGCTTTCCTCCTCCCTGGCTCATGATCAGCCACTCCTCACTCCAGGTGACACACTCTGGGCAGCGGGGTGGGTGATCAAACCAGAGACTCTACCTCCAACAGAGGGTGCAGCTGCACAACATTCACTCCGTGCCTACCTGCAGACCCGGGACTGGATCCTTCTACAGAGCATGTCTCTGAACCCCAGTGACTATGGATGGACAATAGGTGTGCATGGGTATGAGCCAGTTCCAACACTGGACCCGACGGCTCCTGAGGAGCTATTGCAGTTCACGAGCTGTAATTGTCATGGAGATTGCAGCAACCGGCGATGCAGCTGCAAGAAGAATGGGGTCACGTGCATCTCGGCCTGTGGAGTCTGTAATGGCATTACATGCAGAAACTGCAGTCATGATGTTGTTGAGTCTGAAGAAGACATAGACAATGACTGTTGAAACTTCTGACATTGTGAATGAGAAATAACTCTTGAGTATTATATATGTATGTGAAATAAAAGCTACTTTGTGTGTAAATGTAAAAGTGAAAATATAAATGTTAACAATCAAGTCAGAATCATGAAAAACCCTTATTTGACCCCTCATAAGTTACTTAAGGGCCGATAAAAAAAAAAAAAATTCTCGAAAACAATTTTTCGGTACCCGAATTCAACAGCTTTTTTTCTGGGTTTCCCACGGGAGTTGAACTTCAACATTTTAACACATGTTATTACACACCTTTACAAACATATTGGTGAAGAAATTTTTGGTAACAATTTAGTTAACAGATTTGTGAAATATCTCATAAAATGCCCTTACTAACAGGTGACTGTTGCAGTTCAAGTCGTAGTTGTCGTATTATCAAATATGCTGATAATACAGTAATTAGTAGGTTCTTACTCAATCACCATAGGTGCCGCAATTTTAGCTCACCCGAAGAATAGTTCAGTTGAGCTTATTATGGGATGTCACGTCGTCCATAGTCCGCTTGTCCCTTCATCTGTCCGTAAACACTTGAAACTTCTTCGAAACTACTAATGGGACTGTGACTAAACTTGGCTGAAAAGATATTTGGTGTGATAGAACTCAAGTTTGTTCATGGTAAAGCGCGGTGCTACGCGCGCTTACTTGTATAACAAGGAGGAAGCGGACAACGCAGGAGGTTTAAAGAGTCTTTATTTCAAGAGCTCCACTGTAGCACGGGAGCGCTCCGGGCTGCGAGCCCGGTGTATATCCCGCGGCCACGCCTACCCCTCGGGCGTGGCCGCCGCCCACTTGGTGCGCGGAATGATGCCATCACGCCAGTGAGCTTCGTGTCCGCCACACGCGCCCCCCCAGAATTCCCGCGCACCTGGAGGGCCAGTTTGCGGGGCAAACGGATGACCCGGCCGAAGCGCCCTCTGGCGACTGGCGGCGTCCGGGGTGCAGGGATGCCAGCTGGGATGCCTCCGGCTGCACCCGGGATGGCTGCAGGACTGGGGGGCAGTGTGCCGGCGGGCCTGGGCGGTGCAGGGGGTCCGCCTGCAGGGGGGCGGACCCGACGCGGGGGCCGAGCCACCGGCGGTGGGTGGTCCACGTCGAGGTGGGCCGGGTTGAGGTGATCCACTGAGACGCGGTCGGGAGTACCGCCGATGTCCAAGGTGAAATGTTTCACCCCGGTCTCCAGCACACGGAAAGGCCCATCGTATGGGGGCCGCAGTGGTGTCCGGTCGGCGTCCTGCCGGACGAAGACGTACTCCGCGGTGCGAAGCTCCGGGGCGACATGCGTAGGTGGGTGCCCGTGGTGCGCTGTCGGCACCGGGGCGAACCGCCGGGCTGTCTCCTGCAGCGCGGAGCGTTCCTGCGTCGCGGACCATCGTGCCGTGGTGTCGGGGAGGAACTCGCCCGGCACCCGCAGCGGTTGTCCGAAGACCAACTCCGCCGCGGATGCGCGCAGGTCATCCTTGGGCACCGTCCGGAGGCCCAGCAGGACCCAGGGGAGCCTGTCGACCCAGCCGCCGTCGCGGAGTGTGGCCCGGAGCGCGGCCTTCAACGAGCGGTGGAACCGCTCGCACAGGCCGTTGGCCTGGGGGTGGTAGGCCGTGGTTCGGTGCAGCTGGACCCCGAGCCCCCGTGCGACTGCCCCCCAGAGCTCCGAGGTGAACTGGGGGCCGCGGTCGGACGAGATGTCCGAGGGGGCGCAGAACAGGGCGACACAGGTGGCGATGAACGCCTGCGCGACGTCCGCCGCCGTCGTCGCCGGCAAAGGCACGGCCTCCGGCCACCGGGTGGTGTGGTCCACAATTGTCAGGACATGTGTGAAACCCCGCGAGGGGGGCAGAGGTCCCACCAGGTCCACGTGCACGTGGTCGAACCTATGTTCCCGCACCGTAAACGGGGCCAATGGGGCCTGGGTGTGCCGGTGCACCTTCGCGCGCTGGCACGTGAAGCACGTCCTGGTCCAGCCGCGGACGGCCTTCCGGAGGCCATGCCAGACAAACTTGTCGGCGACCAACCTCTGGGAGGCCTTCGTGCCCGGGTGGGACAGGCCGTGGATGGCGTCAAAAATCTGGCGCTGCCAGCCCGCGGGCACGATGGGGCGAGGCCGCCCGAGGGAGACGTCGCACAAGAGGGCCGTGGCCGCGCCGTCGAACGTGGCTGCGCCGTTTTTTCCACACTAATACAAGTGCAAAAGGGGTTTCCTGCACCAACACAAGTGCGAAAAGTGGTTTTTCAACACTAACACAAGTGCGAAAAGTGGTTTTTCAACACTATCACAAGTGCAAAAAGAGTTTTTTCCACTCTAATACAAGTGCGAAAAGTGGTTTTTCAACACTAACACAACTGCGAAAAGTGGTTTTTCCACACTAATACAAGTGCAAAAGTGGTTTCCTGCACCAACACAAGTACGAAAAGTGGTTTTTCAACACTAACACAAGTGCGAAAAGTGTTTTTTCCACACTAATACAAGTGAAAAAGTGGTTTCCTGCACCAACACAAGTGCGAAAAGTGGTTTTTCA